>NW_019947482.1:0-22845 GCF_002910315.2 Salvelinus sp. IW2-2015
GGATTTGATCAAAACGCGTGAATTACAACATGGAACGTTAGGATATAAACATGGATTTGATATACAACATGAACGATTAGGATATAAACATGGATTTGATATACAACATGGAACGGTTAGGATATAACATGGATTTGATTATAAACATGGAACGATTAGGATATAAACATGGATTTGATATACAACATGGAACGGTTAGGATATAAACATGGATTTGATATACAACATGGAACGATTAGGATATAAACATGGATTTGATATATACAATGGAACGATTAGGATATAAACATGGATTTGAATATACAACATGGAACGGTTAGGATATAAACATGGATTTGATCAAACGCTGTATACACACGGAACGGTTAGGATATAAACATGGATTTGATCAAACGCTGTATACAACGTGGAACGGTTAGGATATAAACATGGATTTGATCAAACAAAACAAGACCTCAGGATGACAAATCAAGATGACTGAATAGAAGTACATTATTTACCATCAGAGCAGCAACTGTCCAGATTTACAGACATTGATCCTGTAGAAGTAAACAAAAAAAGCCACATCAATCAATCTGCAGTTCAACCAAAATAAAATCTGTAATTCCACCACTGTTTTGGTAATAAGATGAGGGATGGGGCTGGAGAAATGTAACTACTTTCAAATTCATAGACAAACCTACGGATGCAAGGCCTGACCATCCATGATATCAACATTATGGTGTTAACCATGTTGAGGCTATACAGTGTTGATTTACATTGTTCCTAAACATTGGACAAAAAAATGCCTATTTGGGGTTCTGATGGGTTACGACAGTTGAACTAAGCTCATGAGACATGTGTTATAAGCATGTGTTATAATTAAGCAATAAGGTACGAGGGTGTGTGGTATATTGGCCATTTACAACAAACCCGAGGTGCCTTATTGCTATTATAAACAGGTTACCAACATAATTAGAACAGTAAAAACGAATGTTTTGCCATACCCGTGTTGTATACGGTCTGATATACCATGGCTATCAGCATTCAGGGCTGGAACCACACAGTTTATAATCTTCAAGAATCAACGGTTATATATAAATCATTTAAAAGTCAAATGATGGATGTAGCAACTGCAGATTTCTCTTTAACCCACACATCAGTCAACAACTGCAGAATTTGTGCCTCTGTTTTTAAGACAGTACTTACGAGTGTTAATCGGGGCCTTGTTTCTCAAAAGCACCTTATGGCTAAGTTCATCATTAGAACCATTGGATGCCTTAAGATGCCTTTGGGAAACCGGTCCCAGATATCCAGTTTCCTCCTCTCTTCTTCCTCCTCCATTTTCGATGTGACAGTCATCTCAGCCTCCTCCTCTTTCATTCCAAAAACTGCATCCTCCTCTTCTTTTACTGTAACATCCTCTTCCTCTTTCACTCTGAACGAGTCTTCCTCTTCTTTCACTGTAACGTCTTTCTCTTCTTCTTTCACGGTAACAGCCTCACCCTCTACTTGTTTTTGTATAGTGACATCCTCCTCTCCCTTCTCCTCTTTTATGGCAATGTTCAGCCACATACCCTCTTTCTCCGTCCAGCAGACCTCCTCTTCTTTGGCAGGAGGAGAGTAGCTTAGTGAACTCATGGTCGGGGATTTTAGCTAGCTAGGCTAATGCTAACTTAACCAGCCAGCTAGCTTATAACAGCAACAACGCAAATATGAAAGTAAATCGGATAACTAACAAGACGACAGAAGTGTGTTTAGAACACAGTTCCCAATATACACGAAAGCGTCTAAAGAGCTTTATTGGTTCGTCTATTTTGTCTAGCAAGCTACCGAGGTGGCTGACGAACTGTTGCTGCTGTTGAAAGAAGCGTTCCGTCCACTAGATTATACGTCACACTAGCAGCGTTGCCTTAAAGCCCCACATTGCTTTTTGCTGACTGGAGTGGGTAACGCAGTTGAGTAAAATGTACATTTTATTTTCAGTTAAAGGATAACGTTAGGATGCATGAGTTTTTACTCACCAGTGTAACAGCACAGTGTGGTTAAAGACTTAGTAACTGAGTTGTAGTCACGATCTGGTTACCTATAAGTACAAACAGTTGTTTTTGCGTTATTAAATATTTATTAACTTATTTCTTCTAAACTACCCACAATAAAATATTTCGCAACGTCATATTTTTTATTTATTTTTTATTTGGTAGTGATGTTTTTTATTTATATATATTTTTTTCTCACCTTTATTTAACCAGGTAGGCCAGTTGAGAACAAGTTCTCCTTTACAACTGCAACCTGGCCAAGATAAAGCAAAGCAGTGCGACAAAAACAACAACACAGAGTTACACATGGGATAAACAAACCTACAGTCAATAACACAATAGAAAAATCTATGTACAGTGTGTGCAAATGTAGTAAGATTAGGGAGGTTAGGCAATAAATAGGCAAAATAATAATAATTACAATTTAGCATTAACACTGGAGTGATAGATGTGATAGATGTGCAGATGATGATATGCAAGTAGAGATACTGGGCTGCAAAGGAGCAAAGGAGCAAAAAATAAATAACAGTATGGGGATGAGGTAGTTGGTGGGCTATTTACAGATGGGCTGTGTACAGGTACAGTGACCAGTAAGCTGCTCTGACAACTGATGCTTACAGTTAGAGAGGGAGATATAAGTCTCCAGCTTCAGTGATTTTTGCAATTCATTCCAGTCACTAGGCAGCAGAGAACTGGAACGTTCACCGGACGTGCTACCTGTCCCAGATCTGCTGTTTTCAACTCTCTAGAGACAGCAGGAGCAGTAGAACTCTGATGATTGCTATGAAAAGCCAACTGACATTTACTCCTGAGGTGCTGACCTGTTGCACCCTCGACAACCACTGTGATTATTATTATTTGACCCTGCGGACATCTATGAACATTTGAACATCTTGGCCATGTTCTGTTATAATCTCCACCCGGCACAGCCAGAAGAGGACTGGCCACACCTCATAGCCTGGTTCCTTCTAGGTTTCTTCCTAGGTTCTGGCCTTCCTATTGAGTTTTTCCAAGCCACGTGCTTCTACACCTGCATTCTTGCTGTTTGGGGTTTTAGGCTGGGTTTCTGTACAGCACTTTGATAATCAGCTGATGTAAGAAGGGCTTTATAAATACATTTGATTGATTGAACTGGAAGGAAAGGCGGCAAAAGGAGGTGTTGGCTTGGGGATGACCAGTGAAATATACCTGCTGGAGCACGTACAACGGGTGGGTGTTGCTATGGTGACCAGTGAGCTGAGATAAGGCGGGGTTTACCTAGCAAAGACTTATAGATGACCTGGAGCCAGTGGTTTGGCAACAATTATTAAGGAGGGCCAGCCAACGAGATCATACAGGCGCAGTGGGTAGTATATGGGCCTTTGGTGACAAAACGGGTGCACTGTGATAGACTACATCCAGTTTTTGAGTAGAGTGTCGGAGGCTATTTTGTAAATGACATCCCCGAAGTCAAGGATCGGTAGGATAGTCAGTGTTACGATGGTATGTTTGGCAGCATGAGTGAAGGAGGCTTTGTTGTGAAATAGGAAGCATTCTAGATTTAATTTTGCTTAATGTGAGTCTGGAAGGAGAGTTTACAGTCTAACCAGACACCTAGGTATTTGCAGTTGTCCACATATTCTAAGTCAGAACCGTCCAGAGTAGTGATGATAGTCGGGGGCGGTTCCGGGCAGCAATCGGTTGAAGAGCATGTATTTAGTTTTACGAGCATTTAAAGCAGTTGGAGGCCCACGGAAGAAGTGTTGTACGGCATTGAAGCTCGTTTGGAGGTTTGTTAAACAGTGTCCAAAGAAGGGCCAGATGTATACAGAATGGTGTCGTTGCGTAGAGGTGGATCAGAGAATCACCAGCAGCAGAGCGACATCATTGATATATACAGAGAAAAGAGTCGGCCCGAGAATTGAACCCTGTGGCACCTCCATAGAGACTGCCAGAGGTCCAGGGAACAGGCTCTCCGATTTGACACACTGAACTCTATCTGAGAAGTAGTTGGTGAACCAGGCGAGGCAGTCATTTGAGAAACCAATGTGGTGATTGACAGAGTCGAAAGCCTTGGCAGGTCGATGAAGACGGCTGCACAGTACTGTCTTTTATCGAATGCGGTTATGATATCGTTTAGTAGCTTGAGCGTGGCTGAGGTGCACCCATGACCAGCTCTGAAACCAGATTGCATAGTGGAGAAGGTACGGCGGAATTCGATTAATTATTTAATTGATTACTGGAATTGATTTGGCCAAGTGAATCTGCACTCTATGCTTAGCAGCGCTCTCTGCTCTGTTTGGCAGCTTCGCGAGAGGGAGACGCCCGTCTTCTTCGCGGTTAATCTGATCTTTTTTTTCTGCAGTTTTCTTGAAGATCACTCCGCAACCCGCACGCTGCAGCACTGTCTTTCAGCAGCAGATGATGCGCTGTCAGACACTGACTTGTTATTCCACTCGCCGCTGTATCAAATGGTGTCAAGCTACCACAAGTTCTGACTGAGCTCAATCATCATGAAACGCAAATACAGCGATGAGTTTACTCCTCTTGGTTTCACACAAACTTTGAGAAATAACGAGGAGCGCCCACAATGTGTTTTGGTGGCGGGGAAGTGCTTAGTAATGTTTGAGTCTCTCAAACACGAACAAATTAATATAATGACACTTTTCTGACCAAACATCCAGAGCATGACGGTGAACCCAGGGAGTTCTTTCAGAACAGGGCAGAATGCTTCAGGAAACAGGGTTTCAGGAAACAGGGTTTCAGGAAACAGTGCTTCAGGAAACAGGGATATTCAGGAAACAGGATTCAGGAAACAGTGGTTCAGGAAATCAGTGGTTCAAAGAAACAGTGTTTCAGGAAAAAGTGGTTCAGGAAACAGTACTTCAGGAAACAGTGGTTAGGAAACAGGGATTCAGGAAACAGTGGTTCAGGAAACAGTACTTCAGGAAACAGTACTTCAGGAAACAGGGGTTCAGGAAACAGTGATTCAGGACACAGTGGTTCAGGAAACAGTGGTTCAGGAAACAGTACTCCAGGAAACAGTACTTCAGGAAAACGTACTTCAGGAAACAGGGGTTCAGGAAACAGTGATTCAGGAAACAGTACTTCAGGAAACAGTACTTCAAGGAAAAGTGGTTCAGGAAACAGTGGTTCAGGAAACAGGGATTCAGGAAACAGGGATCAGAAACAGCTTAGGAAAACAGTGGTTCAGGAAACAGTGGTTCAGGAAACAGTGGTTCAGGAAACAGTACTTCAGGAAACAGTACTTCAGGAAACAGTGGTTATGAAACACAGTACTTCAGGAAACAGGGGTTTCAGGAAACAGTACTTCAGGAAACAGTACTTCAGGAAACAGTTACTTCAGGAAACAGAGTTCAGGAAATACTTCAGGAACAGTCTTCAGGAGAAACAGTGGTTCAGGAAACAGTGGTTCAGGAAACGTGTTCCAGGAAACAGTACTTCAGGAAACAGTACTTCAGGAAACAGTTGTTCAGGAAACAGTACTTCAGGAAACATGTACTTCAGGAAACAGTGTTCAGGAACAAACAGTACTTCAGGAAACAGGAATTTCAGGAAACAGTGGTTCAGGAAAACAGTGGTTCAGGAAAAACAGAATGGTTTCAGGAAACGTACTTCAGGAAACAGGTACTTCAGGAAACAGTGGAAATTCAGGAACAGTACTTCAGGAACAGTACTTCAGTTCAGGAAACAGTACTTCAGGAAACAGTACTTCAGGAAACAGGGGTCAGGAAACAGGGATCAGGAAACAGGGATTCAGGAAACAGTACTTCAGGAAACAGGGATTCAGGAAACAGGGGTTCAGGAAACAGGGTTCAGGAAACAGGGATTCAGGAAACAGGGATCAGGAAACAGGGATCAAGAAACAGGGATTCAGGAAACAGTACTTCAGGAAACAGATATTCAGGAAACAGGGTTCAGGAAACAGGGATTCAGGAAACAGGGATTCAGGAAACAGGGATTCAAGAAACAGTGGTTCAGGAAACAGGGATTCAGGAAACAGGGATTCAGGAAACATGGATTCAGGAAACAGTGGTTCGGGAAACAGAGATTCAACAGTGGAAAAGTAAGTCAGCTAGCAAGGCATTGCTGTCATTTTATAACAGGTGATAATCAGAAAGAAGGGAGTATTATCTCTCATAGTAGTAGATGTGAGTTTCTCTTTCAAACAATTCCCTGGCCTTATACACAGCTAATAGCTAACGTTAGCTCAAGCAAGCTTAGCTAGCTACTGATAGTGCAACTGTAGTAACAGTACAGATGAAGATGAAAAATGATCAGAACTGTACATCTTACTGTTGGAAACAAATCTAGATTGTAACTGTTGCTTTTAAAATACAAGTAATACTTTTTATTCTGAACTGGAATAAACTGATTGAAGCAAGATGCTTTTTGATGCAAACACACTCTCAGAGTTCCGGGCTGCTCGTCTACAGCAGGAAGTGGTCACCTGCCTGACTGAGAAATCAGGAGATGTTCTGACACAGTTTGGCACCACATACCTATGCGAGTCAGGGTTCTCAACTCTGGCACACTTTTAAAAAAAACAAGTACAGAAACAGACTCAATGCTGAGCATGAGCTCCGTGTTGCTCTGTCAAAGTCCAGAATAGACAGGCTTGTTGAAAACTTCAACCTGTGTGGTTTGATCAGTTTATTCCAGTTCAGAATAATACAAATAGTTATTGTATTTTAACAGAAACAGTTCCAACGTAGACTTTTATTCAACAACAGTTTCTACAGTAAGATGTACAGTATGCCTGATCATTTCTACAGTAAGATGTACAGCAGGCCTGATCATTTCTACAGTAAGATGTACAGCAGGCCTGATCATTTTTCATCTGTACTGTTACTTAGGGTTGCACTGTCAAAAACTGAGCCTGTGTGTTCTGTTCTACATCTGTGTGATCTGATCAGTTTATTCCAGTTCAGAATTAAAATTATATATTGTATTTTAACAGCAACAGGTCCAACCTAGACAGATATGTAAGATTTTTTTTTTTAAATAAACATGAATAGGCTTTATATGGGTATTTAATTTCATTGTTGTATGTTTTTTGTTTATATTACATTTGTTTTAGGCATAAGGGCAATGAAATGAACCAATATTTACACACATATTTACACATAGTTGCATATTTTTTATAAGCTTGGGGTCCCAGGAAAACACAGAATTTTTAATTGAGGGTCCCAGGCTGAAAAAGGTTGAAGAACCCCTGGTGTAAAGGGCACAGTCAGACAGGATGGACTTCCCACTGTCCAGACCAACTGGTAGAAAACACTTCTTTAACCTTACGGCCCTTTGAATACAGGGAAGAGGAGGAGGTGGCTAGTCTGATCTGGAACTGCTATCATTGTCCTTGGTTGTCATAACATGGCGATGATGGTAATGTGAGGTTAATGGTGGTGAAGACTTTGCCGATGATGATTTTGGTCATCATATTTATGTTTCGTCACCATCTAAACAAATAATAGTCCGCTTGGACTGGCCGACCAAGAGGTCAAGAGAGCTGGCCCTGGACCAAGGTAAGGCTCCCCGGGAATTCAACACCAGGTCCATGAACTGATATCTCACATCAATGCATACATTCATTCAGGTTACAGACCATGTAACTAGGCTTAGGACCCCTAGACAAAGCGAGTGCAATAACACCGTGGGTTAGATACTGGTTGGTAACACTTACATTTACATTTTACATTTTAGTCATTTAGCAGACGCTCTTATCCAGAGCGACTTACAGTAGAGTGCATACATTTTTATATACATTTTACATACTGAGACAAGGATATCCTACCGGCCAACCCTCCCTACCGGCCAAACCCTCCCTAACCCGGACGACGCTATGCCAATTGTGCGTGCCCCACGGATGAAGTTCTGGATCCATACGTGTTAAGAGACGAGATAGAACTGGGATCGGAACCAAAAGCTCCACCCTCTCCAAGTTACAGGCAAGTCTATGGGCCAAATGTCCGAAATTGTAAATATGCGAAATCATAGCCTGGAACTAAAATGTCTTTACCAATGAAGAGTGGAAAGGCTTCTCTCCTAAATGTTTTATTTCATGTGATTTCCGATGCTTAACTGGTTTAAAACTCTTTCCACATTGAGAACATTAGTAAGGATTTTCTCCTGTGTGTGTCCTCTCATGTTTTTTCTGGTTCCCTAACCCCCTAAAACTCTTTCCACAGTGAGCATTGGTAAGGGCTTTTCTCCTGTGTGTATTATCTTATGCTCTTTTAGGCTCTCTGACACAGTAAAGCTCTTTCCACACTGGGAACATTGGAAAGGCTTTTCTCCTGAGGTGTCCTCTCATGCACTTTAGGTGTTACCTAACTGGGTAAAACTCTTTCCACACTGGAACATTGGAAAGGCTTCTCTCCCGTGTGTATTCTCTCATGTTGCTTTAAGGTCCTAACCACCTAAAACTCCTTCCACAAGTGGGAACAGGGGTATGGCTTATCTCCAGAGTGTATTCTCTCATGTTTTCTTCAGGTTCCCTATATGGGTAAAATTATTTCCACACAGAGAGCAGTGGAAAGGCTTTTCTCCCGTGTGTTTCGTTCTTATGCTCTTTAAGGTTTCGTGACGTGGTAAAAGCCTTTCCACACTGAGAGCAATGGTGGGGTTTCCCCCCTGTATGTGTCCTTTCATGTTCCTTCAGGTTCTCTAACTGAGTAAAATTCTTTCCACAATAGGAACACTGGTAAGGCTTCACTCCAGAGTGTATTCTCTCATGCTTTTTCAGATTCCCTAACGGTTAAAACGCCTTTCCACACTGGGAGCAGTGGTGAGGCTTCTTTCCTGTGTGTATTATTGTATGTTCTTTCAGGTTCCCTAACCGGTTAAAACCCTTTCCACACTGGGAGCATTGGAAGGCCGTTTCTCCTGTGTGTGTCCTCTCATGCTTTTTTAAATCTGTGAACATGAAAATATTGTTTCACACTGAAAGCATTGAAAAGGCTTTTCTCCTTTGTGTGTCCTCTCATGCTGTTTTAGGTTCTGTACTTGGTAAAATGCTTTCCACACTGGGAGCATTGGTGTTGTCTGGCTGGATTGGCATCTCTGGGTCTGGTTCCCCTGATGGACTCTTCCGACTGTGAGAGTGTGGTCTTTCTCCTGTCAAAGACAACATATTAATTAATTAAACACTAAACAGAGACCTGAATGAACCTCCACATGATAAAACTGTCTTCCTATGAGGTTTAATCCAGACTAGATCCCCTCCAATAACCTGAGGTCAGTTTTCAGAAAATTGCCATGAAATACCCCATATAGAAATACTCCATATTCCATATAGATATACCCCATATAGAAATACTCCATATAGAAATACCCACATATAGAATAAAACTCCATATAGAAATCCCCATATAAGAAATACCCCATATAGATATACCCCATATGAAATACTCCATATAGATATACCCCATATAGAAATACCCCATATATAGAAATACTCCATATAGAAATACCCATATAGAAATACCCCATATAGAAATACCCCATATAGAAATACTCCATATAGATAACCCATATAGAATACCCCACATAGAGAAATACTCCATATAGAAATACTCCATTAGAAATACCCATATAGAAATACCCCATATAGAAATAACTCACATATAGAAATACTCCATATAGAAATACCCCATATAGAAATACCCCATATAGAAAACTCCATATAGAAATACTCCATATAAAATACCCCATAAGAAATACTCCATATAGAAATACTCCATATAGAAATACCCCATATAGAAAGTACCCATATAGAAAATACCCCATATAGAAATACTCCATATAGAAATACCCCATATAGAAATTCCCCCCATATAGAAATACCCATATTAGAAATACCCATATAGAAATACTCATATAGAAATACCCCATATAGAAATACCCATATAGAAATACCCCATATAGAAATACTCCCATATAGAAATACTCCATATAAAAAATACCCCATAAGAAATACCCCTATAGAAATACCCATATAGAAATACTCCATATAGAAATACTCCATATAGAAATACCCCATATAGAAATACTCCCATATAGAAATACTCCATATATATAAAAACTCCCATATAGAAATACTCCATATAGAAATACCCATATAGAAACCCATACTCCATATAAAATACCATATAAAATACCCCATATAGAAATACTCCTATAGAAATACCCCATATAGAAAATACCCATAATAAGAAATACTCCATATAGAATACCCATATAGAAATACCCCATATAGAAATACTCCATATAGAAATACTCCATATAGAAATACCCCATATAGAAATACCCATATAGAAATACCCCATATAGAAATACCCATATAGAAATACCCCATATAGAAATACTCCAATATAGAAATACTCCATATAGAAATACTCCATATAGAAATACTCCAATAGAAATATCCAATAAAATACCCCATAAAAATACTCATATAGAAACTACCCCACTATAGAAATACTCCATATAGAAATACCCCATATAGAAATACCCCATATAGAAATACTCCATATAGAAATACCCCATATAGAAATACTCCATATTTTAGAGCTATAAGGAGCATAACGACATCATGTCTGTATCATCTAAACTGAAGTTTTATAATAGTATTTTTAAAAATAAAATATTAAATGGCATAGACAAAACTATTGGGGAACCCTGGAGCTAGTATTTGGTTTCACAGCCTTTGGCCAAGATAACCGATAGCCCAACCGTCTACCCAGAGAGACCGTTAGGCTGCAGTATCATCCAGGGGAACACACACAGGTCCCATCCAACAGAACTACAACAGAGATCCAGAACAGTCAGCAGAGAGAATCCCAGGAGGTCACCCAGAGAGCTATGTTACGCTGCAGTATCATCCAGGGGAACACACACAGGTCCCATACAACAGAACTACACCCAGAGATCCAGAACAGTCAGCAGAGAGAATCCCAGGAGGTCACCCAGAGAGCTATGCTGAGATATAACACGCAGGGCCTGTAAACCCTGCAGCATCAGAACTTAATCAGACACATCATCTGGAATCGAGTGAATCATTTAGTTGGATTCATTTAGTTGGATTCATTTAGTTGGATTCATTTTCATATTATCTCGACAAACCATTTCTGTATGGACCTGGCTTTGTGCACTGGGGGGCATTTTCATGCTGAAACAGGAAAGGAGCTTCCCATAACTGTTGCCACAAAGATGGAAGCACAGAATCGCCTAGATAAGATAAAGGGCCTAGCCCAAACCATGAAAAACAGCCCCAGACCATTATTCCTCCTCCACCAAACTTTACAGTTGGCACTATGCATTGGGGCAGGTAACGTTCTCCTGGAATCTGACAAACCCAGATTCTTCCGTCGGACTTCCATGATGGTGTAGCGCGATTAATCCCTCCAGAGAACGCGTTTCCACTACTCCAGAGAACGCGTTTCCACTACTCCAGAGAACGCGTTTCCACTACTCCAGAGAACGCGTTTCCACTACTCCAGAGTCCAATGGCGATGAGCTTTACACCACTCGGCGGTCCCGTTCTGTGTGCTTGCATGGCCTACCACTTCGCGGCCGAGCCGTTGTTGATCCTAAACGTTTCCACTTCACAAGTGTTACTGTACAGCCATTGAGCTCTGACGTCATGTATAGCGTGTTACTGTACAGCCACTGAGCTCTGACGTCATGTATAGCGTGTTACTGTACAGACACTGAGCTCTGACGTCATGTATAGCGTGTTACTGTACAGAAGAAGAAGAGACTGTTAAAAGAGAAGTAGAGGGTGAGGCTGTTACTGTGAAAGAAGAAGAGACTGTTACAAGAGAAAGAGAGGGTGAGGCTGTTACTGTGAAAGATGAAGAGATAGAAGTTAGAGTGAATGAAGACAAAGGACAGTTCTGAGTGAAAGAGGAGGGGGATGTTACCAAAGATTTGTTTTTCTGTGATGTTAAAAAAAGAGGAGGAAGAGGTTGACGTTTGATTTGATCATTTCTAATCAACACTTTACTTTTGATGCAAATCAAAGATTTAAAAAATAGGCCAGATGTTTTTAGAATAATTCATATTTTCAGCTTGATGTTTCTATGACAATCCATGGAAAAACGTTATTGCAGATCAGAGTTTAAAATGCATTTTTTTTACGTCTTGATGTGTTCCTATCAAATCAACACTTCGATGCAAATCAAAGGTTGTAAAAGTAGGCCAGGCTTGTTTTGAATCATTTAATATAATGTGAACATGTTTTAATGTTGGATATAAAAACAACTGTACTTCGGTTACTTACTGGTGTTAATCCCTGCCTCCTCCTCTTCTTCTTCTTCTTCTTTCAATGTGACAGTTATCTCTCCCTCCACTCCAAAAACTGCATCCTCCTCCTCTTCCTCCTCTTTTTTTACATCACAGATATACAAACCTTTGGTAACATCCCCCTCCTCTTTCACTCTAACATCCATCTCTTCTTCTTTCACTGTAACAGCATCACCCTCGGCTTCTATTTTAACAGTCTCTTCTTCTTTCACTGTAACAGCCTCATCCTCTACTTCTCTTTTAACTGCGACATCATCTTCTTCCTTCTCCTCTTTCACGAGAGTTTGTTTATCCGTCCACCAGATCGCCTCTTCTTTAGTATGGGGGCAGTATCTTTGTGAGCTCATGGTCGAGGAAGTTAGCTAGCTAATTAGCTAGTTAGCATTAGCGATTAGACTAGTGATAGGCTAATTTAACCAGCCAGCTTGCTAACAACGTAAATATGAAATTAAATTGGGTAACTGGTAGACGTGTGTTTAACACACAATGGCTAATATACACCGAAACATTATAAAGACCTTGAACATTTCGGCGAGGTGGCTAACTGTTGTTATTGTTGTTGAAGTGTCTCGTCCCCGTCCACTAGATTATACGTCACGCTAGTAGTATCGCGAGAAAGACGAACATCGCWAACTGCTGACTAGAGTGGGTAACGCAGTTAGGGAAAATATTTTATGTTCAGACAAAAAGTTTATTATAGAAGTCAATATTATATGGAAACGTAAGAGAAGCGATGTTTTGAACCATTAGTGCATATTTTTATTGGGTGAGAATTTAAATTACTCTACTACTGCACATCTGCATTTAAGATAATTTCATATTAATTCACCTAAACATATATTACAATTAACAATGTCTATACTGTCCCTACAGGTGTAACAAAATTATTGTAGTTGTATATAATGAACAGACTGGTCTATACTGCTCCTACATGGTGTAACAATACATCATATAGATGTATATAATAAACAGACTAGGTCTATACTGTTCCTACATTGTGCAACAATACATCATGTAGATGTACACTACCAGTCAGTAGTTTGGACACCAAATCATTCCAGGGTTTTTCTTTATTTTTACTATTTTCTACATTGTATAAAAATAGTGAAGACATCAAAACAATGAAATAACACATTTGGAATCATGTAGTAACCAAACAAAGTGTTAAACAAATCAAAATATATTTTATATTGGAGATTCTTCAAAGTAGCCACCCTTTGCCTTGATGACAGATTATAATTAATACACTGCTATGACACCTCTTCAACCTGAAAGGGAGTGGGGCTAGCCCTTTAAATGCCCCCACCTAAAGTCACCAGTCCTCTCTCAACCCAACCAGCATGGACACCTAGAGATGTGTTATTGACTGAGTATAGACCAGCATGGAACCATAGAGATGTGTTATTGACTGAGTATGGACCAGCATGGAACCATAGAGATGTGTTATTGACTGACTATGGACCAGCATGGACACCTAGAGATGTGTTATTGACTGACTATGGACAGCTTGGAACCCTAGAGATGTGTTATTGACTGACTATTGACCAGCATGGAACCTAGAGATGTGTTATTGACTGATATGGACCAGCATGGAAACCTAGAATGTGTTATTGACTGTAGTATGGACAGCATGGACACTAGAGATGTGTTATTGACTGAGTAGACCAGCATGGAACCTAGAGATGTGTTATGACTGAGTATGGACAGCATGGAACCCTAGAGATGTGTTATTGACTGACTATGGACCAGCATGGAACCCTAGAGATGTGTTTATTGACTGACTATGGACCAGCAATGGGAACCCAGTGATGTGTTATTGAGCTGTAGGGACAGCATGGAAACCTAGAGATGTGTTATTGACTGAGTATGGACCAGCATGTAAACCTAGAGATGTGTTATTGACTGAGTATGACCAGCATGAAACCTAGAGATGTTATTGACTGAGTATGGACGCATGGAAACCTAGAGATGTGTTATTGACTGAGTAGGACCAGCATGGAACCATAGAGATGTGTTATTGACTGTGAGTATGGACCAGCATGGAACCTAGAGATGTGTTATTGACTGTGAGTATGGACCAGCATGGAAACTAGAATGTGTTATTGACTGACTATGGACCAGCAGTGATAAACTAGAGATGTGTTATTGACTGAGTATGGACCAGCATGGAACCTAGAGATGTGTTATTGACTGAGTATGGACCAGCATGGAACCATAGAGATGTGTTATGACTGTGAGTATGGACCAGCATGGAAACCTAGAGATGTGTATTGACTGAGTATGGACCAGCATGGCACCTAGAGATGTGTTATTGACTGAGTATAGACCAGATGGAACCATAGAGATGTGTTATTGACTGAGTATGGACCAGCATGGAACCTAGAGATGTGTTAATTGACTGACTATGGACCAGCATGAACCCTAGAGATGTGTTATTGACTGTGAGTATGGACACACTGGACCTAGAGATATGTTTATGACTGTGAGTATGGACCAGCATGGAACCTAGAGATGTGTTATTGACTGAGAGTATGGACCAGCATGGAACCATAGAGATGTGTTATTGACTGAGATGGACCAGCATGGAACCCTAGAGATGTGTTATGACGTGAGTAGGACCAGCAGAGACCCTAGAATGTGTTATTGACTGTGAGTATGGACCAGCATGGAACCCTAGAGATGTGTTATTGACTGAGAGTATGACCAGCATGGAACCTAGAGATGTGTTATTGACTGAGTATGGACCAGCATGGAACCTAGAGATGTGTTATTGACTGAGATGGACCAGCATGAACCCTAGAGATGTGTATATGACTTGAGTATGGACCAGCATGGAACCCTAGAGATGTGTTATTGACTGAGTATGGACCAGCATGGAACCCTAGAGATGTGTTATGACTGAGTATGGACCAGCATGGAAACCTAGAGATGGTTATTGACTTGATATGGACCAGCATGGAACCCTAGAGATGTGTTATTGACTGAGTATGGACCAGCATGGAAACCTAGAGATTGTTATTGACTGAGTATGGACCAGCATGGAAACCTAGTTAGAGATGTGTTATTGACTGAGTATGGACCAGCATGGAACCCTAGAGATGTGTTATTGACTGACTATGGACCAGCATGGAAACCTAGAGATGTGTTATTGACTGTGAGTGTCACATGAATGTGGTGTGTGGTGGCCAAGGTACACTATATGYATGTGGACACCCCTTCAAATTAGTGGATTCTGCTATTTTCAGCCACCCCCATTGTTGACAGGTGTATAAAATCAAGCACACAGCCTTGCAATCTCCATAGACAAACATAGGCCCTTACTGTAGAGCTCAGTGACTTTCAACGTGGCAYCGTCATAGTATGCAACCTTCCCAACAAGTCTGTTTGTCAAACTTCTGCACCGGTCAACCGTAAGTGCTGTTATTGTGAAGTGGAAACTTCTTGTAGCAACAACGGCTCAGCCGCGAAGTAGTAGGAGAATACTGAAGCAAGTAGCGCGTTAAAATCCTCTGTCCTCGGTTACAACACTCACTACCGAGTTCCAAACAGCCTCCGGGAAGCAACGTCAACACAARAMCTGTTCATYGGGAGCTTCATGAAACGGGTTTCCATGGACRAGAAGCTGCACACAAGCCTAAAATCACCATTCGCAATCCCAAGCGTCGGCTGGAGTGGTGTAAAGCTCGCCGCCATTGGACTCTGGAGCAGTGGAAGCACGTTCTCTGGAGTGATGAATCACGCTTCACCATCTGGCAGTCTGACGGATGAGTCTGGGTTTGGCGGATGCCAGGATAACGCTACCTGTCCCAATGCATAGTGCCAACTGTAAAGTTTGGTGGAGGAGGACTAATAGTCTGAGGCTGTTTTTCATGGTTCGGACCCCTTAGTTCCAGTGAAGGGGAATCTTAACGCTACAACACACAATGACATTATAGACGATTCTATGCTTCCAACTTTGTGGCAACATTTTGGGGAAGGCCCTTTCCTGTTTCAGCATRACAATGCTCCCGTGCACAAAGCGAGGTCCATACAGAAATGGTTTGTCGAGATCGGTGTGGGAAAACTTGACTGGCCTGCACAGAGCCCTGACCTCAACCCCATCAAACACCGTTGGGATAAATTGAAAACGCCGACTGCGAGCCAGGTCCCATTCGACCAACATCAGTGTCCGACCTCACTAATGTTCTTGTGGCTGAATGGAAGCAAGTCCCTGCAGCAATGTTCAAACATCTAGTGAGCCATACTGCTTGTTCTGTGCATGAGTTCCTGCAAGACAGGAATGTCAGTGTTCTGCCTGGGCCGAGCGAAAAGCCCAGATCTCAATCCCATTGAGCACGTCTGGGACCTGTTGGATTGGAGGGTGAGGGCTAGGGCCATTCCTCCTAGAAATGTTACGGGAACTTGCAGGTGCCTTGGTGGAAGAGTGGGGTAACATCTCACAGCAAGAACCGGCAAATTTGGGTGCAGACCCATGAGGAGGAGATGCACTGCAGTACTTAATGCAGCTGGTGGCCACACAGATACTGACTGTTACTTACTTTTGATTTTGACCCCCCCCTTTTGTTCAGGGACACTTATTCCATTTCTGTTAGTCACATGTCTGTGGAACTTGTTCAGTTTATGTCTCAGTTGTTGAATCTTGTTATGTTCATACAAATATTTACACATGTTAGTTTGCTGAAAATTAACGCAGTTGACAGTGAGAGGTCATTTCTTTTTTTGCTGAGTTTGGTGGTGGTGGTGGTGGTAGTAGGAGTTGTCTGTTAATCACATATGTCTATAAGTAGTAGTCTGTTAATCATATATGTCTGTAGTAGTAGTAGTGGTGGTGGTGTGTAGTGGTAGCAGCGTTAGTAGTGGTAGCAGCGTTAGTAGTGGTAGCAGCAGTACGTAGTAGTGGTAGTAGTAGTGGTAGCAGTAGTAGTAGTGGTAGCAGTAGTAGTGGTAGCAGTAGTAGTAGTGGTAGTGGTATAGTAGTGGTAGTAGTAGTAGTAGCAGTAGTAGCAGTAGTAGTAGTAGTAGTAGTAGTAGTAGAGTAGCAGTAGTAGTAGTAAGTAGTAGTGGTAGCAGTAGTAGCAGTAGTAGTAGTGGTAGCAGTAGTAGTAGTAGTGGTAGTGGTAGCAACAGCTTGGCCTCCGACCGCAAGGCACTACAGAGGATAGTACATGACTGGGGCCAAGCTTCCTGCCATCCAGGACCTCAATACCAGGGCAGTGTAAGAGGAAGGCCCTAAATGGTCAAGGACTCCAGCCCCCCAGTCATAGTGGTACTGCACGGCAAGCGGTTACTGGACCGCCAGCTTCTACCCCAAACCATAAGACTCCTGAGCAGCTAATCAAAATGGCTACCCAGACTACTTACACTGCCCCCCCCATACGCTGCTGCTACTGTCTGTTTATTTTCTATACATAGCCACTTTAATAACTCTACCCACATGTACATAATTACCTCGACGCTGGTGCCTTGCACATTGACACATTGACTCTGTACTGGTACCCTGTATATAGCCTCCACATTGACTCTGTACTGGTACCCCATGTATATAGTCTCCACATTGACTCTGTACAGGTACCTCCTGTATATAGCCTCCACATTGACTCTGTACAGGTACCCCCTGTATATAGCCTCCACATTGACTCTGTAACTGCGCTCCCCCCTGTATATAGCCTCATCATTGACTCTGTACTGGTACCGCTGCCCTGTATATAGCCTCCTCATTGACTCTGTACGGTATCCCCTGTATATAGCCTGCCACATTGACTCTGTACTGGTACCCCAGTAAGCATTTCACTGTAAGGTCTACACCTGTTGTATTTGGCGCATGTGACAAATAACATTTTATTTGAGCAGCAGTAGTAGATATAGTAGCTGTAGTGGTGGTAGTAGTAGTAGTAGTATCGGTAGTAGCAGTAGTAATAGCAGCAATATTAGTAGTAGTAGCAGTGGTAGCAGTAGTAGTAGTGGCTGCAGTAGTAGTAGTGGCTTGCAGTAGTAGTAGTGATGATGGTAGTAGTAGCGGTAGTAGCGGTAGTAGTAGTAGCGGTAGTAGTAGTAAATGTATCTTTGTAAAACATAAAAAGTGTTTTCTATAAACCCTAATAACTCCACTTATCAACTTGAAACCCTTTTAAGTGTTTTGAATTGTTAGGATGTTTAATGCTTCCATCAATAGTCTCTTCAGCTCATAAGACAGCATCCTGTTACATTGCTGCTTGCAGTTATATTTATTATGATGGAAATTGGAAATGTTCTGAAACCCTGATCTCAAATGTTCTGACCTCCAGTTATTGAGGGATCTAGTCTGGATTAAACCTCGTAGGCAGTAGGATTATAAATACCTGGTCACTTTCCTAATTTTCCTGGTATTCCAAGATGCCCAGAATCATTAGCGAATAAGCAGGAATTCCGGAATCTCCCAAACCAGGATTTCTGAAAAGCCTGGGAATTCTGGGAAATCAACCTAATAGGAAGACAGTTTATCATGTGGAGGTTTCATTCAGGTTCTGTTTAAACTACACTCTCTGTATTTTATTGAGGGATCTAGTCTGGATTAAACCTTGTAGGAAGACAGTTTTATTATGTGGCGGTTTCATTCAGGTCTAATATTAAAAATACCTTGTCTTTGGCAGGAGAGAGACCAGATTCTCACTCTGACAGCGGGAAGAGTCCTTCAGGGGAACCAGACCCAGAGACGCCCAAACCAGCAAGACAGCATCACTGTTCCCACTGTGGAAAGAGTTTTACCTGGTTAGGGTACCTAAAACAGCATGAGAGAACACACACAGGAGAAAAGCCTTTCCAATGTTCCCAGTGTGGAAAGAATTTTACCGTGTTAGTCAACTTAAAAAGGCATGAGAAACTACACTCTGGAGAAAAGCCATTCCAATGTTCCCAGTGTGGAAAAAGTTTTGCCCGGTTAGGGCACTTAAAAGAGCATGAGAGGACACACACAGGAGAAAAGCCTTACGACTGCTCCCAATGTGAAAAGAGATTTTCACGATCAGGGACCTAAAAAGTCATGAGAGGACACACACAGGAGTAAAGCCCTACCAATGTTCTCAGTGTGAGAAGAGTTTCACCCAGGTAGGGACACTGAAAATACATAACAGAATACATCTGGAGAGAAGCCTTACCATTGCTCCCAATGTGGAAAGAGTTTTACCTGTTTAGGGAGTCTGAATTGCATGAGTGGACACACAGAGGAGAGATGCCTTACCACTGCTCCAATGTGAAAAGCGTTTTAACCAGTTGGAGCACCTGAATCACATGAAAGAACACATTCAGGAGAGAAGCCTTTCCACTGCTCTCATTGTGGAAAAACGTTTTCCCAGCCAGAGACCTGAAATCACATGAGAGAATAGAGAAGCTGTGTTCTGACTTATGTTTTTGACTGGAAATGTGTGTGTTTTGAAATCATATTGTTTATATGAAACATGACTCACAAATATAAATGATATTGGTTATATAAAACCAAACTCTTGTTTTTACTCTTGTTTTTTTCATCCTGAGACATGGTCAATGAAAAATATCTCTAAGTCTGGGTAGGCTGGGTGGGAGGTAACCCAATGGGTATGTCTGGGTAGGCTGGGTGGGAGGTAACCCAATGGGTATTGTCTGGGTAGAATGGTGGGAGGTAACACAATGGGTATGTCTGGGTAGGCTGGGTGGGAGGTAACCCAATGGGTATGTCTGGGTAGAATGGTGGGAGGTAACACAATGGGTATGTCTGGGTAGGCTTTTGACCTTCTATTAAAACAGGTTTGGATTCAGTGGTGGATAGATGCTGTAGATGTAAGGATGGTTTCACTAGGATGGATAGTTGACTAGATGTAAGGATGGTTTCACTAGGATGGATAGATGACTGTAGATGTAAGGATGGTTTCACTAGGGTGGATAGATGACTGTAGATGTAAGGATGGATAATGACTGTAGATGTAAGGATGGTTTCACTAGGATGGATAGATGACTGTAGATGTAAGGATGGTTTCACTAGGATGGATAGATGACTGTAGATGTAAGGATGTTTCACTAGGATGGATAGATGACTGTAGATGTAAGGATGGTTTCACTAGGATGGATAGATGACTGTAGATGTAAGGATGGTTTTCCTAGGGTGGATAGATGACTGTTGATGTAAGGATGGTTTCACTAGGATGGATAGATGACTGTAGATGTAAGGATGGTTTTCCTAGAATGGATAGATGACTAGATGTAAGATGGTTTACTAGGGTGGATAGATGACTGTAGATGTAAGGATGGTTTCACTAGGGTGGATAGATGACTGTAGATGTAAGGATGGTTTTCTAGGGTGGATAGATGACTGTAGATGTAAGGATGGTTTTCCTAGGGTGGATAGTGACTGTAGATGTAAGGATGGTTTTCCTAGGGTGGATAGATGATTGTAGATGTAAGGATGGTTTCACTAGGATGGATAGATGACTGTAGATGTAGGATGGTTTCCGAGGATGGATAGATGACTGTAGATGTAAGGATGGTTTCACTAGGGTGGATAGATGACTGTAGATGTAGGATGGTTTCACTAGGATGGATAGATGACTGTAGATGTAAGGATGGATAGATGACTGTAGATGTAAGGATGGTTTTCCTAGGGTGGATAGATGACTGTAGATGTAAGGATGGTTTCACTAGGGTGGATAGATGACTGTAGATGTAAGGATGGTTTCACTAGGATGGATAGGTGACTGTAGATGTAAGGATGGATAGATGACTGTAGATGTAAGGATGGTTTTCCTAGGGTGGATGATGACTGTAGATGTAAGGATGGTTTCACTAGGATGGATAGATGACTGTAGATGTAGGATGGTTTCACTAGGATGGATAGATGACTGTAGATGTAAGGATGGTTTCACTAGGATGGATAGATGACTGTAGATGTAAGGATGGTTTCACTAGGATGGATAGATGACTGTAGATGTAAGGATGGTTTCACTCGGGTGGATAGATGACTGTAGATGTAAAGATGGTTTTCTAGGTTATCGAAGGAAACTGAATCAGTTCTCCTAGGGTGGATAGATGACTGTAGATGTAAGGTTGGTTTTCCTAGGATGGATAGATGACTGTAGATGTAAGGTTGGTTTTCCTAGGATGGATAGATGACTGTAGATGTAAGGTTGGTTTTCCTAGGATGGATAGATGACTGTAACAGTGTCAGACAAGGCATATCTACATGGGCAGTAAATGAAATACACTTCAACAAAGTTCCAAATCTATATACGCAATATGAATCAACACTTGGTAACGTTTCTAGCAGAAACAGTGAATATTATGTAGAACTCTTAATCAGAGGTGATAATACCAATACTAAAGAGTTACACTACATTACCACTACATTACCAAAAGTATGTGGACACCTGTTGTCAAATATTCATTTCAAAATCATGGGCATTAATATGGAGTTGGTTACCCCCCTTTTGCCGCTATAACAGCCTCTACTCTTCTGGGAATGCTTTCNTGTATGCATTGTAACAGGCCCACAATGTGGTTACTTACATTACATAGCCAAACATATGTGGACACCTGCTCATCAAACATCTAATTCCAAAATCATGGGCGTATGCAGTTGGCTGCTATAACGGCCTCTACTCTTCTGGGAATGCTTTCCACTAGATGTTAGAACATTGCTGCAGGGACTTGCTTCAGCTAACGATGTTGGGCGATTAGGCCTGGTTCGCTGTCGGCGTTCCAATTCATCACAAAGGTGTTCGAGGGAGTTGAGGTCAGGGCTCTGTGCAGGCCAGTCAAGTTCTTCCACACCATCTCAACCATCTCAACAAACCATTTCTTTATGGACATCGCTGTGTGCTCAGTGGCATCATGCTGAAACCGAAAAGGGCCGTCCCCAAACTGTTGCCACAAAGTTGCAAGGCCAGAATTATCTAGATGTCATTGTATGCTGTAGCGTTAAGATTTCCCTTCACTGGAACTAAGGGGCCTAGCCCGAACCATGACAAACTGCCCCAGACCATTATTCCTCCTCCACCAAACGTTACAGTTGGCACTATACATTGTGGCAGATTGGTCAAACAGACTGACAGATGTTGAAGCGGGATTCATCACTCCAGAGAACGTGTGTCCACTGCTCCAGAGTCCAATGACGGCAAGCTTTACACCACTCCATCCGACACTTGGCATTGCACATAGTGATCTTAGGCCTCTGTGTGGCTGCTCGGCCATGGAAACCCATTTCATGAAGAACCAGACTAACAGTTTTTGTGCTGTAGTTGCTTCCAGAGGCAGTTTGGAACTCGGTAGTGAGTGTTTCAACCGAGGACAGACGATTCTGCACACTTCCCGTTCTGTAAGCTTGTGTGGGCTACCACTCCACGGCTGATACGTTGTTGCTCCTAGACATTTCCACTTCACAATAACAAAACTTACAATTGACCGGGGCAGCTCAAGCAGGGCACAAATTTGACGAACTGACTCGTTGGAAAGGTGGTGACCTATGACGGTGCCACATTGAATGTAATGGAGCTCTTCAGTAAGGGCCACTCTACTTCCA
>NW_019947483.1:0-9820 GCF_002910315.2 Salvelinus sp. IW2-2015
ACTGGACGGGGATGAGGTCAATATCCACTTACCAAGAATACCCGGAAAAAAAGCCAGGTCGATTAGAAGGCCTGTTAGCAGAAGTGTTTAGGGAGCGTTTGGCAAGTGATGAAGGGGATAGGTCGAGATATTGAAACGCAAGCAGTAACCACAAAACAGATGCAGGCAATGAAAAGGATCAGTGATAGCTGAGAATCAACTGATGAAAAAACAGCAAAGTGTATAATTATCGGGGGCAAGTATGAGTCAGAAAGAATAAATAAATCTTAATGAGGAGTGCCCACAGTTTACGGATATGTAAAAAGGGTTGATATCTGGTGGAGTTCCTATGATAATATTACGATGAGACATGAGGCATCTAGTTTAAGATTGCATGCTTCCCTGTGTAAAAGGTTTCAATTAAACGCCTATGGCCAAAGGAAAGCTTTCATAGAACAAAATGCAAAAACAGCTTAGTCAGAATGAGATTGGACAAAAGCGCATGAGACAACATATATAATTAAAAATTAACACCAATTAAAAGAAGCAACCACAGGGTACCCATCGGAACCTACCATAAAGCCATATACAACTGAAGTCCAGCTGCTGGACTGCTGAGCTGTTGAAAGTATGCTAGGAAATATGCCAATATACAAAGTTAGAGAGCTACCTATTCTAACGATAAATAGGCATAGATGATAGTTCTCACCTAGAGAAAAGTCACAAAGCTGAAGAGCAGCCTCATATGAAAATGTATTATTGGCCAAAATACAAATTTCATGAAGCTCAGAAACTGGATAAATCTATTTATCTTTTAAATTTATCTTCTACAATATCCTCACATCTCTCATCTCCTGCCTACTTTTGTAAGCCCTTCTCTCTCTCATGGCTGTCTCACACTCTCTCTGCCTCTCTCTCTCATCTCTATTTACCATCCTCTACCTCTCTCTCTGCATCTACTACATCACATACTCATACTCAAAAAATCATTCTCATCCTCACTCAATGAAGTCAATCTCTAAAATCATCCATACTCTCTACATCACTCATCCTCATCAACCAAATCAACTCACAATACATATTCACTCATCAACACATCTCTCAACTCTCAAAAAAATCTCTAACCATCAATCTCGAAACATCAAAAAATACAATCTCAATCTTTCAATCTATACATCTCATCATCAAAAATCTAAGATAAAGATCTCACTCTACACTCACAATCTCTCTACTCAACTACTAACAATCCTCTCAATCAAACATAGCAATCACTCTCTCAACTCAACAAAATCAAATACTCTATCCTCATATTATCACATCTGCAATCTACTATAACAAAATCAAACAAAAAATAAAATCAACTCTCAAAATCAAAAAAACAAATAAAAAATACAAAAATAAAAAATGAAAATAAAAGCAAAAAAAAATACTCTAATAACAGAAAAAAAATCATCCAAAAAAAAAACTCTCCTCTCTCGGTCAAAAAAAAGAAACAATCAAAACAAAAAAATACAAAAAAGAAAACAAAAAAAAACAATAAAAAATAAAAAAATAAAAAAAAAAAAACAAAATAAACTACATAACATCTCAAAAAAAAAAAATACAAAAACACAAAAAAAAAAAACACATTAAAAAAAAAAAACAAACCAAATCAAAAACAAAAATCAAAAAAAATAATAACAAAAAACAAAATCCATAACAAAAAAACAAAATATAATACATCAAACAATCAAAAAAAAATCCAAAAAAAAATACTCGAGAAAAACAAAACAAAACAAAACAAATACAAATCAAAAAAAAAAATAAAATAACAATAAATACAAAAACAAAAAAACACAAAAAACAAAAAAAAAAAATCAAAAAAAAATGAAATCTCTATTCTCTCTCTTCTCAAAATTCAAATTCAAATTACAAAATATCAAGGAGGCTTTATATTGGTATGAGGAAACAAATAGTGATTAAACAATTGCCAAATAGCAAAGTGAAAGGTAAGGAGTATTATACAAAAGTGAAATAAAAAACAATAACAAAAAATTACAGTATAAAGACATAATAATTCAAAATTTATTAAACATTCTATGTCAAGTACAGCAGTTAAGTTAACAAATTAATCAAAAAAAAAACACAATAATAAAGACATTTAACAAAAAAATTAGAAACAAATAAGCAATAATAAGGATTAAATGTAATAATAAATAAATTAAATATACAAACTGTATAAGTTAGTTTATGTAACAATGTACAAAGATGATGATTAATCATATTTAGTCACAATGAGCAATCTTTATAATATAGTTATTAATATAGACATCACACATTCTTAGTATGTGTGTAGTTGATCATTATGTTTACATATCGGTGTATATATGTTTTTCGTATTAACTAGGTTTTATGTCCATCTTTAATCATGTTCAATAGTGATATACACGGTGACCTTAAACTATGAGCTTTTTGCGAATCTTAACAGCGAGTGTTTCACATATATAGGCCAATAAAAGGGCCTCTCGAAATCTTGGAATATGAATTCTTCGAAGTATGAAGTTTAGAAAGGAGGAAGATGAATGATATGCAAGTAGGAATGTATGATATGAATTATTTGTTTTCACGAAATTCCATGTAAGATGGAGTAATGGTGGTAAAGATCGAGGGAAAAGAGGATCTCCTACGATGATGCGGATACGCAATGAGAAAAGACACATGAGGAGGGAGAGAAGAGTTTAGGAAGTGGCCAGCCTTAAATCAAGTTTCCAACTAACATTATTTGTGAGGGACAGTGTGCACATAGCCTGTATTCTCTTGAGAAGCATAAGTCATGCCTACGAGCGAGCCAGATGTTCTCCAATAGCAAAGGCAGAGGCATCACTGGTCTGTAGCATCAGTAAAGTCAAAAAAGCTAATTCCTATGAGAGCTTTTGGAGAGGTCTGCAGATACAAACAGAGAGAGTGGATATAAGGTAATTCAGCACTGTTACTACTCTGTTTAAAGGCCAAAATGCATTCACTAATTTGCTCAGTTTTTTAATGTTAATTCTTTCCACAAAGAGATGGAGTAGAACAAAAGATAGATAAGATGAGATTTATGATAGTTTAGCTATGAAGAAGAGAGAGTTGGGTTATATGGGTCTAAAATTGGTGCTGTTTGTCACTGGGGCTCTAGTGAAGAGGATGAGTGAGTATGAGGAGAGTAGAAGCAAGAGGAGAGAGCCAGAATAGGAGACACAAGAGGCTTAAGGGGACGCCTCTCCGAGGTAAATCATCCAATCTCTGTAGGTGATGGCTTTAGTGTATGGAAAGAGTTATGGGAATAAGTTCCTTTTAGGTAGGTTGATTAACGACAATTTAACAGCTCTTTATACTGATGAGGTAGAGAGGAGAGAGATATAGTAGAGATAAGTATCAGAGCCTAAATTTCTGCTATACTGACATAGCATATTTATGGTGTCTTACGATTGTACACGGAGATATTTTTTGCAAGAATTCTGCAATGCAGATGATCCACATTATGGTGTTATGATGAAATAAAAAGAAACAAGAAGAGAGAGAAGAAGAGAGAGAGAGAGAAGAAACCAGAGATTGCAGAAGAAGAGAGGAGACGAGGTAACTAATAATAGAAAAAAGTATGACAGAAGAAGAGAGGACAAGAGAAAGAAGAAAGAAAAGACAAAAGCATCAGAGAGAGAGAGAGGCAACAAAAAAAGATGGCCAGAGAAGAAAAGAGAAAAAAAGAAGGAGAGAATAGAGGATAAATAAAAGATAATATAGAAATTTATCAAAGTTTCTGAGTGCATTAAAGAAATTGAATATTGAGCCAAACACTTCAAAATAAAGAAGGCTGCTAAACTTTCATGCTATAGTGACTTTCCAAACCGGGAAGAAAACTAAATAAAGGCTTATTAAATTACGTGAAAGTGTGATAAATGCATCCTATATAACTGTAATAATATATTTTGTGCATATTAAAATATATCCTTATAAGCAGTTCAAAACTCAACAGCTCAAAGTCAGAAGTCAGCAAGCATGGAAACTGTCATTTGATGTAATAAAGGCTATGGTAGTAAAATATCCAAAAGGTACCCTGTGATTGCTCTTAATAAATTTGGGTATAAAAAATATATAAATGATTGTCAGGCTGCAAATCCATCTGACAGTGTTTATTTGCATTATGTTCTATAAAGCATTCCTGGTCCAAGAGCGATATTAAAACCAATGTACAAAGGGAAGCCCATTTGCAATCAATAAAACTAGATGCCTAATCTCAAACAAACAAATTATCAAAGGAACCACCAGATACAACCCTAAATCCGCGTAAAACGTGGGCCAACCCCATAGATAAATTATCCTGACAACTTGCCCCCGAAAATACACTCTGCTGTTTCATCAGATCTCAGCGATCACTGCCTCATTGCCTGCATCTTGTTATGGGTACGCGGCCAAAACGAAGCCACCCCATCACTGCCAAACGCTCCCTAAAACACATTCTGCTAACAGGAACCTTTCTAAATCCGCCATGGCCCGGGTATCTTGGAAGAAGGATAATTGACCTCAATCCCGTATCAGATAGGTTGTCTTAAAATGCAATTTTCCCGTTGCTCTCTGTAAATTAATAAATCTGGCTGCTTATGTGAATAATTTTTGATGTAGCTGAAATGTAAAACTAAATGATTTATACCTCAATATGCCCATAATATCGAGAAACACAAAACATAAATGTAATAAAAGTATAAAACATATTAAAGACTGTCAAATCTGATGAAAAAAGATTGTTTCTTGTTAGGATTAGTGACTAATTATATCTATATTTGGTCGGTTTTGTGATAGCTACCTATGCGGTAGAAACATGGTGAAAATATGCGGTTGAGTCTTTGGCTATTGTGGTTAGCTAATAGAAATACATATTGGGTTTTCGCTGTAAAACATTTTAAAAATCGGAAATGATGGCTGATTCACAAGATGTTTATCTTTCATTTGCTGTATTGCACTTGTGATTTCATGATATTTATATGCTATTATTTACTTGTGGCGCTATGCTAGGCTATGCTTGTCAGCTTTTACTGATGAGGATGCTCCCGGATCCGGGATGGGTGTTAAGTAAAGGTTAAGTATCAAAATTAAAAGTACAAATMATTTAAAATTCCTTATATTAAGCAAACYAGACGGGACAATTTTCTTGTTTTTTWAATTTACGGATATCCAGGGGCATGATTTCAAAATGAAGCATGTGTGTTTAGTGAGTCCGGCAGATCAGAGGGAGCAGTGATGATCAGGGATGTTCTCTTGATAAATGTGTGAATTGGACCATTTTCTGTCTGTTACGCCCTGATCTGTTTCACCTGTCCTTGTGCTTGTCTCCACCCCCCTCCAGGTGTCGCTCATTTTCCCCATTATCCCCTGGGTACTTATACCTGTGTTCTCTGTTTGTCTGWTTGTTTTGTTTCGTCAAGCCTACCAGTGTTTTTCCCTCTGTTCCTGTCTATTGATTCTTCCTGTTTTTCCYGGTTTTGACCTTTTCTGCCGGCCCTGCCCTGAGCTTGCCTGACGTCCTGTAACTTCGCCCCACTACTCTGGATTATCGACCCCCTGCCTGCCTTGATCTGTCGTTTGCCTGCCCCTGTTGCTGTAATAAACATTGTTACTACAACACAGTCTGCATTTGGGTCTTACCTGAAAYGTGATACTGTCCTGCTAAGCATTCAAAATGTAATCAGTACTTTACTACCACAAAAAACAACTTAAGTAATAAATTAAAGTATTTTTACTTAAGTACTTTAAAAAGGCAGTAGAGAGGGGATTCGGAGAGGCGATGAGCGAGAGGAGGTGGATGTAGCAGTAGGGTGAGGAGGTTTAGGGCATGACGCCGCGCACCACTCTTAACCTGGACCAGCTGGGGTTAACGGTTATCTATCCGGCTGGAAGTAACCTGTTTGGCTCCCAGCGGACGTCTAATGCGGGGTCCGCCCGTTCCATTACCCAGCCCTTGGATCTACACCGATGGAGTTAGGAGGGCTGCTAGTAGGGAGACCGGAGGGAGGACCACTCCATAGCAACCAACTGTGGACGCAGAGGACACACTGCTGTCCGGTGCTGGGGTTTTCTCCTGGAAAGTCGAGGTAGCAGGCGGAAGCACTGATGGGTCATCTCCGGTGAGTAGGCCACATAACTCACCCAGAGTCTTCTGTTGCGCACATGTGGTACATATAGAATTCTGAGTTTTCCTCGCATCCCCAGCATAAGGCGCTAGTAGATTCAGGCGCAGCTGGAACTTTATTGATCGCTCTTTAGCACATAGATTAGGGATCCCTATTATTCCTGTTGATTTCCCTTCCCTGTACATGCCTTAGATAGTCGTCCTTTGGGGTCGGGCTGATTGGGCGAGTCACAGCGCCCCATCGCTATGAGAACGCAGGGATCACGAGGAGAGAATTATCTCTTTTTGATCGACTTCTCCTGCGTTTCCTGTTGTGTTGGGTCTTCCCTGGTTGGGCCTCTCATGATCCGATATTTCGTGCAACAGAGGACTCTCAAGGATGGTCCTGTCGGTGTTCAGGTAGATGTGTAGGTGTTTCCTTAGGTGCCACTACGGTGGAGAGTCCAAACCAGGTTTCCAACCATGCACATTCCTCCGAATATGCCGTTTGGCACTCGCCTTCTGTAAGAAGAAGGCGACTCAATTACCACCCCATCGACCGGGGATTGTGCGATACGATCTCTTTGGTAGACGCTAAACTTCCCAGGAGTCATGTTGTATCCTCTGTCACAGAGGAGACGGTGCTATGGAGACATATGTCACCGAATCTCTGGGACAGGGATACATTCGGGCCTTCCATCTCACCTGTCTCCTCGAGTTCTTCTTTTTTTGTGAGAAGAAGGATGGAGGTTTGCGCCCGTGTATGATTATCGAGGATTAATAAGATCACGAAAAAATACAGTTACCCGCTCACCACTCATAGCCAGTATGACCGAGTCATTACACGGGGGCGCTTCTTTCACAAAATTGGACCTCAGGAGCGCTTACAGCCTGGTGCGTATTAAGGGGGAGATGAGTGAAAGACAGCATTTAGCACCACTTCTGGCATTATGAGTACCTCGTCATCCGTACGGTTAATGAATGCTCCATCAGCCTTCCAATCATTGTGGATGAATATTCAGGACCTGCACGGGCAGGGTGTAGTGGTGTATATTAGATGACATTCTAATATACTCCGCTACACGCGCCCGAGCATGTGTCCTGGTGCGTAAGGTGCTTGGTCGACTGTTGGAGCATGACCTGTACGTCAAGGCTGAGAAATGTCTGTTCTTCCAACAGTCCATCTCCTTCCTAGGGTACCGCTTTTCAGCGTCAGGGGTAGAGATGGAGAATGACCGCATTTCAGCCGTGCGTTAATTGGCCGACTCCAACCACGGTAAAGGAAGTGCAGCGGTTTTTTAGGTTTGCCAACTACTACCGAGGATTTATCCGGGGTTTTGGTCGGGTAGCGGCTCCCATTACCCTCACTGCTGAAGGGAACCGGTGAGACTGCAGTGGACAGCTGGAGCGGACAGGGCGTTTGGTCACCTGAAGGCTCTGTTTACTTCAGCTCCCGTGCTTGGCTCATCCTGATCCTTCCTTAGCATTCATAGTTGAGGTGGCGCGTCCGAGGCGGAGGATAGGGCTGTGCTGTCTCAGCGTTCGGGTATACGCCACTAAAGCTTCGCCCCTGTGCATTCTTTTCGAAGAAGCTCAGCCCCGGGGAGCGAAACTATGATGTGGGGACGGGGAGTTGCTGGCTGTTGTCATGGCTCTGAAAGCGTGGAGACACTGGCTTGAGGGGCTAAAACACCTTTTCTCATTTGGACTGACCGCACCAGCAATCTGGAGTACATACGGGCAGCGAGGAGATAACCCTCGTCAGCAGGTGGCCATTTTTTTCACCCGTTTTGATTTCACCCTTCCTACAACCAGGTTCCCAGAACGTTAAGGCAGACGCCACTGTCCGCTGTATGCATACAGAGGAGAGGTCCTCAGATCCCACTCCCATCATTCCAGCACCTCTCGCCTGGTGGCACCGGTGGTATGGGGGTGACGCGGACATCGAACGGGCGCTCACGTTCAGAGCCCATTCCACTGACTGTCCAGCTGGGCGTAGTACGTTCCGTTTGATGTTCGCGATCGTCTGATCTGTTGGGCTCATACGTCACCCTCCTCTGTCATTCCTGTATCAGTCGGACGGTGTGGCGCTGCCTTCTGAGAAGTACTGGTGGCCCACTTTAGCTAAGACGTGCGGGTTTATGTTTCCTCCTGTTCGGTATGTTAGACAGTGTAAGCACCTAGACATCTCCCAGAGGGAAATTACAACCCCTTCCCGTTCCAACAGCGACCATGGTCAACCTATCTGGTGGATTTGTGACGGATCTTCCCCCGTCGCGGGTAACACCACGATCCTGGTTGTTGTGGATCGGTTTTCTTTAAGTCTGCCGTCTCCTTCCTTTGCCCGGTCTCCCTACGCTCTACAAACTGCGGAGCTGCTTGTTCACCCATGTATTCCGGCACTACGGGTGCCTGAGGATATAGTTTCTGATCGGGTCCCCAATTTACGTCTAGAAGTCTGGAGGCGTTTATGGAACGCCTGGGGATCTCGGTCAGCCTTACCTCAGGTTTCCACCCCGAGAGCAACGGCAGGTGGAAAGAGTAAACCAGGATGTGGGTAGGTTTCTGAGGTCCTATTGCCAGGACCGGCCGGGGGTGGGCAGCTTACATCCCCTGGGCCGAGTGGCCCAAAACTCCTCCGCCACTCTCTACCAACCTATCACCTTTTCAGTGTGTGCTAGGTTACCAGCCGGTCCTGGCACCATGGCATCAGAGCCAGATTGACGCTCCTGCGGTGGATGAATGGTTTCGGCACTCAGAGGAGACTTGGAACGCTGCCACGTACGGCTACAACGGGCCATCAGAGACAAAAGGCGAGTGCCGACCGCCACCGCAGTGAGGCCCCCGTGTATGCACCGGGGGATCGGGTCTGGCTCTCGACCCGAAACCTACCCCTTCACCTGCCCTGCCGGAAGCTGGGTCCGCGGTTTGTGGGGCATTTAAAGTCCTGAGGAGACTGAACGAGGTTTGTTATAGGTTACAACTCCCCCCTGATTATCGTATTAATCCCTCGTTCCATGTGTCTCTCCTCAGGGGTGGTGGCTGGTCCGCTCCAGCAGTCTGAGGTGCGGGAGGTCCCTCCGCCCTCTGATGACATCGAGGGGGTCCCGGGTATACCGTAAGGGCCATCATGGATTCTAGACGTCGGGCGAGGGGCCTTCAGTACCTCGTGGAGTGGGAGGGTACGGTCCGGAGGAGAGATGCTGGGTACCGTGGAGGACATCCTAGATCCATCCATGTTACAAGAGTTTCACCGTCTCCACCCGGATCGCCCTGCACCTCGCCCTCCGGGTCGTCCCGAGGCCGGTGTCATCGCGCTGCTGGAGCCGCGCGTCAGGGAGGGGTACTGTCACGACTTCCGCCGAAGTCGGCCCTTCTCCTTGTTCGGGTGGTGTTCGGCGGTCGACGTCACCGGCTTTCTAGTCGCCATCGATCCACTTTTCAGTTTCGTTTTGTCTGTATTATCCACACCTGTTTTCAATTCCCCCTCATGTTCCTATTTAACCCTCTCGCTTTCATTTCTGTTTTGTCCGTGATTGTTTGTTACGTTAGTGGTTGTTGTTATTTCTGTTTTTCCCCTTTGTGGATTTTTGCTGTGATTTTGAGTAAACGTTTTATGTTTCGCTCAAACACCTGTGTCCTGCTTTGACTCTGCTACTTCGCTGCACACAACCCTGACAGTCATGCACGAAGTAGATGTCCTAAAGGAACTGTGCC
>NW_019947483.1:13677-21781 GCF_002910315.2 Salvelinus sp. IW2-2015
AAAACTATAGTTTGTTTAACAAGAAATTTGTGGAGTGGTTGAAAAACGAGTTTTAATGACTCCAACCTAAGTGTATGTAAACTTCCGACTTCAACTGTACGTCTTCAGTCCGTGAATTTGTGTGCGCTCGTGTTTGTGTGTATTGACTCTAACAAATTAGTAGCGTTCTCCCATTATCCTCTCATAATTCCAATACTTTGTTAATAATTTGCCTTGTCTGACCTACAGTTAATCCTGTATGATTGACCTAAGGCRACCTTTTCGAGAGGCAGGCGTTTGCTAGAGGAACATTTTGCCCGTACTCTTGTTATATTATGCGTCACAATCAAAGGTTGTTGGTGCAATTTTGATTGCAGTGTGACTATGACAGATATTGTGACATAATGGCTTGTGCCATTCTAATGACAAGGGGGCTTGCTGGAAGGCAAGTGAATTGCTCCAATACATCTAAAACTATAAATTATAATATTTTTACATTGCCAAGTTTACTATTGCATCTTTCAAAGAAAACTGCACTTTGAATTGGATTCATTTCATCTTGATTTAATCTGAAAGCTTTTCATTTATCTCTAACATCTCTCTCCAGTACATTCTCATTCCTGCTGCCTCTGCTCTTAAGTTTCACCACGGAGACCCTCTTCCTCATAATTAAAAAAGTTTGCTTTAAAACATGTTTATTGCTTCTGTGTTTAACGTTGGGAATAAATGGAGAGAGAAAGAGGGACAGAGAGGGAGAGATGGACATGCTCTTGTTCTCTCCCTTGGTTCTTAATTACCTGCTCAGCGAGGTGGTGTGTGTGTGTGTGCGTGCGTGTTGTATGTGTAACCCATGGKGTGGTCCTGTTGCCTTAGCTTAGATGACATGCTTGTAAGAGTGGAGACAGCCGGGAGAGGAGAGAGAAGAGCCAGGATCATTAAGGTAGTCTACTGCTGGCTGGAGAGAACAGAGTGAGGGAGGTGCTCTACTCCTCAGCCAGCCCAGGAGTCAATGAGCATTTACTCTGAAAAACAAACAGAAACTAGAGAGAAAATGAAATCAGTGCTGGAGACAGCCTTTCTATGGGGTGCTGAGAGAAGGAGTAATGAACGATGGGGAGAGAGGAGAGGACGTCTTCGGAGTCCCTCCTTACCACCCTCACCTTTCTCATCGCCTCTAATCAACTCTAATCCCCTCTCACCCCCTCTAATCCCCTTTCATCCTCTCTCACTCCCTCTAATCCAGGCTGTATCACAATCGGCCATGATTGGGAGTCCCATAGGGTGGCGCACAATTGGCAATGCGTCGTCCGAGTTTGGCAGGTGTAGGCCGTCATTGTAAATAAGAATTTGTTCTTAGCTGGCTTGCCTAGTCAAATAAAGTTACAATTTTTATTTTTATTTTTTTATTATCCTCACTCACTCCCGCTCATCCCCTTTCAGCCCCTCTTACCCCCTCTAATCCCCCTAATCTCTTCTCATTCCCTCTTACCCCCTCTAATCCTCTACCTTATCCTGCCTCTCATTGCTCTCTTACCCCTGGCATCCCCTCTTAGCACCTCTTATCCCTCTCACACCTTCTAATCCTCTCTCATACCCTCTCACCCCCTTTAATCCCCATTTAATCCTTTCTCATTCCCCTATCATCCCCCTCTCACCCCCTCTAATCCCCTCTAATCCCCTCTCACCACCTCTCATCCCCTTTCATCCCCTCTCATCGCCTCTCTTCCCCTGTCAACCCCCTTTAATCCCATTTTATCCCCTCTCATCCCCTTCCATACCCTCCTTCCCCTTTAATCGCCTCTAATCCCCTCTAATCCCGCTCATCCCCTTCACCCTCTCTCATCCCCTCTCATCGCCTCTCATCCCCTCTCATCCCCTCTTATCCCTCTCATCCCCTTCTACCTCCTCTAATCCCTGTCATCCCTCTCATCCCCCTAATCCTTCTCATCCCCCTCCTATCCTCTCTCACCCCCTCTAATCCCTGCTCATCCCCTCACCCCTCTCATCCCCTGTTCCCCCCCTATTTCCTTATCCCCTCTCACACACTGTAATCCTCTCTCATGCCCTCTCACCCCCTTATATCCCCATCTAATCCCATCCCATCCCCTCTTATCCTCTCTCCCCCCTCATCACCCCGCTTTTCATCGCCTCTCATCCCCTCATCCTCTCTAATCCCCTTCATCCCTCCCACCCCCTCTAATCCCCTCTAATCCCCTCTCATCCTTGTCATCCCCTCTCATCGCCTCTCCTGCCCTGTCATCCCCTCTCACCACTCTCACCCCTTTCATCCCTCTCACCCCTCTAATCCCTCCCACCCCCTCTAATCACCTCTATCGCCTCTCATCCCCTCTCACCACTCAGCTAGCACATCCATTAAACCACTCTGGGCTTACTTAGATATGTTTTTTGTTATTGGGATACTGTTCCCGATTCAATCAAACAATGTTACCGGAGGAGTGTCAGTGTCCTACTGTGCAGAACCAAGGTTTTTAGGAAGATATCTTGTATTTGTATGCTACCACAGGGTTAGTCTGCTAGTTCTGCAGCTGCCTGGAATCAAACAATCACCCGGCTTCCTCCAACCATAATTTCATTAAATATGTGATTTGTTTCTGTTTGTGTGCCGCAGCGCTGCACGTGGAGGGAGGGGACGAGGGAAATGAGGAGGGAGGTAGATAAATGAATGGAGAGAAAGTGGAAGCAAAGCGCCAAGTAGAAGAGAAACAGAAGGCAGCAGAGCAGCGATTAATGCTGAGGTATCCATCATTGGAACGCTCCAATGTGGTCGATTCCAATGGACACAGAGGCATATTCATCTGCTCCCACTCAAATGCACTGCAGCAGATACACACGTACACATAACAGTACTAATCAGAAGTTTTGGAACACACTAGTCATCTCAAGGGTTTTCCTTAATTTTTACTATTTTCTACATTGTAGAATATAAGTGAAGACATCAAAACTATGAAATAACACATATGGAATCATGTCATAACCGAAAATGTGATAAACAAATCAAAATATATTTTTATATTGAAATTCTTCAAAGTAGCCATCCTTTGCCTGATCACATACTTTGCACACTCTTGGCATTCTCTCAACCAGCTTCATGAGGTAGTCCCTGGAATGCATTTCAATTAACAGCGTGCCTTGTTAAAAATACATTTGTGAACTTTCTTTCTTCTTAATGCGTTACAGCCAATCAGTTGTGCTATGACACGTAGGGTGGTATACAGAAGATACCCTATTTGGTAAAAGGCCAAGTCCATATTATGGCAAGAACAGCAAAATAAGCAAAGAGAAATGACAGTCCATCATTACTTTAAGACAAGAAGGTCAGTCAATACAGAAAACTGTCAAGAACTTTGAAAGTTTCTTCAAGTGCAGTCGCAAAAAACATCAAGCGGCTATGATGAGACTGGCTCTCATGAGGACCGCCACGGAAAGGAAGACCCAGAGTTACCTCTGCTGCAGAGGATATGTTCATTAGAGTTACCAGCCTCAGAGACTGCAGCCCAAATAAATGCTTCACAGAGTTCAAGTAACAACATCTCAACATACAAACTATTCAGAGAGGACGTAGTGTGAATCATGTGGGGTGCTTTGCTGGTGACACTGTCTGTGATGTATTTAGAATTCAAGGCCCACTTAACCAGCATGGCTACCACAGCATATCTGCAGCGATACGCCATCCAATCTGGTTTGCGCTTAGTGGGACGATATTTGTTTTTCCAACAGGACAATGACCCAATACAACCTCCAGTCTGTGTAAGGGCTATTAAAACAAGAAGGAGAGTGATGGAGTGCTGCATCAGATGACAAGCCTCCAAAATCACGCACCGTCAACCCAAATGAGATGGTTTGGGATGAGTTGGACCGCAGAGTGAAGGAAAAGCAGACAACAACTGCTGAACTCCTTTCAAAACTGTTGGAAAAGCATTCCAGGCGAAGCTGGTTGAGAGAATGCCAAGGGTGTGCAAAGCTGTCATCAAGGCAAAGGGTGGCTACTTTGAAGAATCCCTAACCCTAACCCTACCCTAACCCTAACCCTAACCCTAAAATATATTTTGATTGTTTAAAAACTTTTTGGTTTACTACATGTTTCCATGTGTGTTAAGTCATAGTGTTGATGCCTCCACTACTATTCTAGAATATTGGGTGTGTCCAACTTTTTGACTGGTACTGTACACTCACACATGCATGCAGGCACAGTAGGCTGTGTTACACCTTTGTCTCTCTTTCCTCCTCTCTGACCCTGTTTCTAGCCCCCTCTCTGACCCTGTTTCTACCCTCTCTCCACCCTTTTCTAGCCCCTTCTACCGTGTTTCTAGCCCTCTCTTCTGACCTGTTTCAACTCCTCTCTCTGACCCTGTTTCTTCAGCCCTCTCTCTGACCCTGTTTCTAGCCCTCTCTCTCCCTCCTTCTGTCTGTTTCTAGCCCCCTCTCTGACCTGTTTCTAAGCCCTCTCTCTGACCCTGTTTCTAGCCCTCTCTCGTGACCCTGTTTCTAGCCCTCTCTCTGACCCGTGTTCTAGCCCTCTCTCTACCCTGTTTCTAGCCCTCTCTCTGACCCTGTTTTCTAGCCTCTCTCTGACCATGTTTCATAGCCCTCTCTGTCCCTGTTTCTAGCCCTCTCTCGACCCTGTTTCTAGCCCTCTCTGACACTGTTTCTAGCCCTCTCTCTGTCCCCGTTTCTTAGCCCTCTCTCTGACCCTGTTTCTAGCCCTCTCTCTGTCCCTGTTTCTATCCTTCTCCTGGACTGTTCTAGGCCTTTCTTACGCTGTTTTCTAGCCCTCTCTCTGACCCTGTTTCTCAGCCTCTCTCTGACACTGTCTTCCTAGCCCTCTCTCTGTCCCCGTTCTAGCCTTCTCTCGTACCTGTTTCTAGCCCTCTCTCTGACTCCTGTTTCTAGCCCTTTCTCTGACCCTGTTTCTAGCCCTCTTCGTCGACCTTGTTCACTCCTTCTTTCTGACCCTGTTTCTAGCCCTCTCTCTGACCCTGTGTCTAGCCCTCTCTCTGACTGTTTCAAGCCTCTCCTCTGACCCTGTGTCTAGCCTCTTCTCTCTGATTAAGCCCCTCTCTCGCTGAGGGCTCCTTTTCCCTGACAGGCTGTTTGCTGAAGCACCACTTACCGTTTCCATTTATTATGCCTGCATGCATATTGCTATTGAGTAGTGTGTGTGTGTGTGTGTGTGTGTGTGTGTGTGTGTGTGTGTGTGGTGTGTGTGTGTGTGTGTGTGTGTGTGTGTGTGTGTGTGTGTGTGTGTGGTGTGTGGTGTGGTGTGTGTGTGTGTGTGTGTGTGTGTGTGTGTGTGTGGTGTGTGCGTGTGGGAGGTGTGTGTGTATGTGTGGAAGGGTGTGTGTGTGTGTGTGCGTGTGCGTGCTGGGAGGTGTGTGTGTATGTGCATGTGTGTGAGGTGTGGTGTAGGTGTGCGTGCTGGGAGTGGGTGTGCGTGCTGGGAGGTGTGGTGTGCTGTGTGCGAGGGTGTGTATGGGTGTGTGTGGGTGTGCGTGCTGGAGGTGTGTGTGAGGGTGTGTGTGGGTGTGCCGTGCTGAGAGGTGTGTGTGTGGGTGACATGACAGAGGAGACAGATGTGTTTGACCAGTCATAAATATCATTAAAATTAGAGCTCAGCACTTTTGCACAACTGACAAGGGCTATGCAAAAGGAAACAGACTCAGACCCTGATATTTAGGTGAGGTTTGGGTTACTGGAGTGTGTGTGGGGTGTCTGTGCAACATCGTGTGTAGGTGTCTATGTGGGAGCATGTATACTGTAGTGTATGAGACAACATACTGTATGCCTTTGTACGCACATACAATGTACTGCATGTACAGTACATGTACAGTATATCAACGTGTGTGAGTAAGCAGTTTTGTAAGCTGTGTGTAAGTAGTGTGTCTGTTTGTTTGTCTGTATTGGGTGTGTATCATGTGGAGGCTGCTGAGGGAGGACGGCTCATAATACATGTCTGGACGTAGTCTAATGGAATGGCAATCAAACCACTGGAAACCACTTGTTGATGAATTTGAATACCATTCCACTTATTTCCACTCCAAGTCATTACCAACGAGTCAGTTTCCTCCCCAATTAAGCGTCACCGAACTCCTGTGGCTGTGTATGCTGTTGTGTGGACAGACTGGGGCATCCATGGTAACGATAGAGGCTGAGTGTGTTTTGCAGCTGACCTCTCAAGTGAAAAGGAAGGCTCAGGTTGGTGTAAGCCCATTAACCCCTCCTTCTCTCTCTTATCACGTCACACCCATCCGGTCTCTTTCTATTTACTTACTCTTTCACGACCATCCTCTAGAAGCACGAAATCTCTCATAACTCTGTTCATACTCTTCTATAAAATTACGTGTAAATTACTTTCACATACCTGTATGGTAAGTAGAAAATGTTGAGAGAGTTGGAGAGAGTGAAGGAGAGTTGAAGGAGAGTGGAGAGAGTGGGAGAGTTGAAGAGTGTGGAGAGAGTGGAGAGATAGGGAGGAAAGAGTGTAGACGAGATGGGAGAGAGAGGAGAGGTAGAGAAGAGTGAAGAGTGTGGAGAGAGCGAGAGAGAGAGAGAGTGAAGAGTTGTGGAGCGAGAGAGAGAGTAGAGAGAGTGAAGAGTGTGGAGAGAGTGGACGAGAGTAGAGGAGTGAAGAAGTGTGGAGAGAGTGGGAGAGTAGCAGAGAGTGAAGAGTGTGGAGCAGCGTGGAGAGAGAGGAGAGAGTAGAGAGGTGAAGAGTGTGGAGAGATGTGGAGAGAGAGGAAGTTAGAGAGAGGTGAGAGTGGGAAGAAGAGTGGAAGACTGGGCCGAAGAGTGTAATAAAAGCATCGTATGCTCTGTGACGGACCTGGACACAGGGGCGATAGAAGAGCTGACACAGGGGGATACAGGAAGAGCCTGGACACAGGGATTAACAGGATAGCTGACACAGGGGATACAGGAAGAGCTGTGACACAGGGAGATTAAAGAAGAGGTGGACACAGGGGGAAAACATAAAGCTAACAACGGGGATATACAGAGAGCTGGACCAGGGGGATAAAGGAAGAGCTGGACACAGGGTGAATACAGGAAGAGCTGGACCGGGGATAACAGGCAATAGCTGCAATGGGGGGTTTTATAAGGAGAGAGCTGGACATAGGGGGATAACAGGGAAGCAGCTGGACAATGGGATAACAAGGAAGTGCTGGAACAGGGGGATAAAGATAGAGCTGGACGCAGGGGATTAACAGGAATAGCTTGCACATGGGGGGATATAAGGAAGAGCTGGACACGGGGGAATAACAGGAAAGAGCTGGACACAGGGGGATAACAGGAAGAGTGGCACAGGGGGGATAAACAAGGAAGAGCTGGACACAGGGGATAAAGGAAGAGATGACAGGGGGATAACAGGAAGAGTGGACGGCGGGGGAACCAGAATAGCCTGCACATGGGGTGATATAGGAAGCAGCTGGCCATTAGGGATAACAGAAGAGTGGACACAGGGGGATGAACAGGAAGTGCTGGACACAGGATTAACAGGAGAGAGCTGGCGCGGGGATAACAGGCAATGAGCTGGACACAAGGTGGATAACGGAAGAGCTGATCAGGGGATAACAGGAATAGTGCACATGGGGTTATAAGGAAGAGCTGGACATAGGCGGGAAACAGGAAGAGCTTGACAAGGGGATAACAGGAAGAGCTGACACAGGGGGAATTACAGGAAGAGCTGGATGCAGGGGATAACAGGAAGAGCTCGGACGCAGAGGGGATAACAGGAATAGCTGCACATGGGGGGTTTATAATGAGAGCTGGACACAGGGGAAAACAGGAAGGCTGGACACGGGGTGATAACGGAAGAGCTGGACACGGGGGGTAACAGGAAGAGCTGGACCACAGGGGGATAAAAAGGAAGAGGAACAGAGGGGATTACAGAAAGAGCTGGACACAGGGGGATAGCAGGAAAGCTGGACACGGGGGATATACAGGATAGCGGCTGGGACACAGGGGATAAGACAGAAGAGCTGGGACACAGGGGGATAACAGGCAGAGCTGGACACAGGGGGATAACAGGAGCGCTGGAACAGGGGGGATAAAGGAAGAGATGGACCAGGGGATAACAGGAACGAGCTAGACAGGGGATAACTGGAAGAGC
>NW_019947484.1:0-11309 GCF_002910315.2 Salvelinus sp. IW2-2015
AGACTACATACTACATACTATAAGGGCTACATACTATAGGACTACATACTATAGGACTACATACTATAGGGCTACATAATATAGGACTACATTACTACATACTATAGGACTACATACTATAGGCTACATACTATAGGACTACATACTACTAGGACTACAAATATAAGGGCTACATAATATAGGACTACATACTACATACTATAGGACTACATACTATAGGATACATACTATAGGGCTACATACTATAGGCAACCATACTATAGGCTACATCACATATTATAGGACTACTACTATAGGCTACATACTATAACTACATATATAGGCTACATACTACATACTATAGGCTACATACTACATACTATAGGGTACATACTATAGGCTACAACACTATAGGGCTACATACTATAGGTACTACATAACATATAGGGCTACATACTACATATATAGGACTACATTACTATAGGGCACATACTACATACTATAGACTACATACTATAGGCTACTATACTATAGGGCTACATACTACATACTATAGGGCTACATACTACATACTATAGGGCTACGCATCTATAGGGCTACATACTATAGGGCTACTACTACATACTATAGGGCTACATACTACATACTATAGGACTACATATATAGGGCTACATACTACATACTATAGAACAACTGACTACATACTATAGGACTACATACTATAGGCTACATATATAGGACTACATACTATAGGGCTACATACTAATACGTGACATACTATAGACTACTACATACTATAGGCTACTACTATACTACATACTATAGGACTACATACTATAGGACTAGCATACTATAGGGCTACATACTATAGGACTACATACTATAGGCTACATACTATAGGGCTACATACTACAAGACTACATACTATAGAATAATACTACATACTATAGGCTACATACTATAGGGCTACATACTACATACTATAGGACTACATACTAAGGGCTACATACTACATCTATAGGACTACATACTATAGGGTACTACATACTATACATACTATACGACTACATACTATAGGGCTACATACTACATACTATAGGGCTACATACTATACTTAATACATCTAGGGCTACATACTACATACTATAGGGCACATACTCATACTATAGGGCTACATACTATAGGTCATACTATAGGCTACATACTACATACTATAGGCTACAACTACTATAGACTACATACTACATACTATAGGACTCAATACTATAGGGCTACATACTACATACTATCGACTACATACTTAGGACTACATACATAGGACTACATACTATAGGACACATACTATAAGGACTTACATACTATAGGACTACATACTATAGGGCTACATACTATAGGGCTACATACTACATACTATAGGGCTACAATCTATAGGACTACATACTATAGACTACATACTTATAGGGCTACTACTACAAGACTACATACTAGGACTACATACTACATACTATAGGGCTACATACTACATACTATAGGACTAACATACTACATACTATAGGACTTACATACTATAGGACTACATACCTATAGGGCTACATACTACATACTATAGGGCTACATACTACATACTATAGGACTACATACTATAGGACTAGATATAGTGACTCATACTATAGGGCTACATGCTATAGGGCTCATACTATAGGCTACATACTACATACTATAGGACTACATACTATAGGCTACATACTACATACTATAGGACTACAACTATAGGCTACATACTACATACTATAGGACTACATACTATAGGCTACATACTACATACTATAGGGCTACATACTATAGGACTACATACTATAGGGCTACAGTACTATAGGGCTACATACTATAGGCGCTACATACTACATACTATAGGGCTACATACTACATACTATAGGACTACATACTACATACTATAGGACTACATACTATAGGGCTACATACTACATACTATAAGGACTACATACTATAGGACTACATACTATAGGACACATACTATAGGGCTACATATATAGGACTACATACTATAGGCTTACATACTATAGGCTACATACTACATACTATAGGGCTAATACTACATACTATATAGGACTACATACTATAGATCTACAATACTATAAGGACATACTATAGGTACATACTATAGGGCTAATACTATAGGGCTACATACACAAGACTACATACTATAGACTACATTACATAATACTACATACTATAGGACTACATACTATAGGCTACATACTACATACTATAGGACTACATACATAAGGCTACATACTACATACTATAGGGTACATACTACATTACTATAGGCTACATACACATACTATAGGGCTACATACTATAGGGCTACATACTATAGGAACATACTATAGGGTACATACTATAGGGCTACCATACATAACTAAGGACTACATACTATTAGACTACTATACATTACTATAGACTTAAACATAGGGCTACATACTACATACTATAGGACTACATACTATAGCTACATACTACATACTATAGGCTACATACTAATACTATAGACTACATACTACTACATACTACATACTATAGGGCTACATACTATAGGGCTACATACTACAGGGCTACATACTACATGACACTAACTATAGGGCTACATACTACATACTATAGAACTACATACTATAGGACTACATACTATAGGACTACATCTATGGGGCTACATACTATAGGGCTACATACACATACTATAGACTACATACTAATAGGGCTACATACTACATACTATAGGGCTACATACTACATACTATAGGACTACATACTATAGGGCTAGCATACTATAGGGCTACATACTAACATACTATGGACTACATACTATAGGGCTACTACTACATACTATAGGACTACTACTATAGGGCTATACATACTACATATATGGGCTACATACTATAAGGCTACAATAAATACTATAGAACACTACTATAGGCTACATACTATAGGGCTACATACTATAGGGCTACATACTACATACTATAGGATACATACTATAGGGCTACAATACTACATACTATAGGACTACATACTATAGACACTACTACATACTTAGGACATACATACTACTAATACTATAGAGCTACATACTATAGGCTACATACTATAGGGCTACATACTACATAACTATAGGACTACATATATAAGGCTACATCACATACTATAGGACTACATACTAATAGACTACATACTACATACTATAGGCTACTACTACATACTATAGGACTACATACTATAGGCTACATACTATCATACTATATACTACTATAACATACTATAGGGCTACATTACTACATACTATAGGACTACATACTATAGGCCATACATTACTATAGGCACATACTATAAGGCTACATACTATAGACACATACTATAGGCTACATACTATAGACATACTATAGGGCTACATACTATAGGCTACAACTACCATAATAGACTACATACTATAGGCTACATACTACATACTAAGGACTACATACTATAGGACTACATACTACATACTATAGGACTACATACTATAGGATACATACTACATACTATATGGACTCATTACTACATACTATAGGACTACATACTATAGGGCTACATACTATATACTACATACTACATACTATAGGACTACATACTATAGGCGTACATACTATAGGGCTACATACTACATACTATAGGACTACATACTATAGGGCTACATACTATAGCTACATACTACAACTATAGGACTACATACTATAGGACTACATACTACATACTATAGGGCTATTAATCAAATATTTTGGAACAAAATATGTTTTGAAAACATCAACCACTATCAACCTCCATTGTGTCAGTTTGGCTACAACCAATACTGTTCAGCCTTTCTTTCTGACACAAAGGAAGTCATAGCGAACACCTTACGGAGAAGGACTGTGTGATGAGGGCATCTCAGGTAAGCAGTACTGGCTGTTCTTCCATCCAACACCTACGGAGAAGGACTGTGTGATGAGGGCATCTCAGGTAAGCCAGTACTGGCTGTTCTTCCCATCCAACACCTACGGAGAAGGACTGTGTGATGAGGGCATCTCAGGTAAGCAGTACTGGCTGTTCTTCCATCCAACACCTACGGAGAAGACTGTGTGATGAGGGCATCGCAGGTAAGCAGTACTGCTTGTTCTTCCATCCAACACTACGGAGAAGGACTGTGTGATGAGGGCATCTCAGGTAAGCAGTACTGGCTGTTCTTCCATCCAACACCTACGGAGAAGGACTGTGTGTGATGAGCATCTCAGGTAAGCAGTACTGGCTGTTCTTCCATCCAACACCTACGGAGAAGGACTGTGTGATGAGGGCATCCAGGTAAGCAGTACTGGCGTGTTCTTCATCCAACACCTAGGAGAAGGACTGTGTGATGAGGCATCTCAGGTAAGCAGTACTGGCTGTTCTTCCATCCAACACCTACGAGAAGGCTGTGTGATGAGGGCATCTCAGGTAAGCAGTACTGGCTGTTCTTCCATCCAACACCTACGAAGAAGGACTGTGTGATGAGGGCATCTCAGGTAAGCAGTACTGGCTGTTCTTCCATCCAACACTACGAGGACATGTGTGATGAGGCACTCTAGGTAAGCAGTACTGGCTGTTTTCCATCCAACACCTACGGAGAAGGACTGTGTGATTGAGGGCATCTCAGGTAAGCAGTACTGGCTGTTCTTCATCCAACACCTACGGAGAAGGGATGTGTGATGAGGGCATCTAGGTAAGCAGCACTGGCTGTTCTTCCATCCAAACCTACGAAGAAGGACTGTGTGATGAGGGCATCTCAGGTAAGCAGTACTGGCTGTTCTTCCATCCAACACTACGAAGAAGACTGTGTGATGAGGGATCTCAGGTAAGCAGTACTGGCTGTTCTTCCATCCACACCTACGAAGAAGGACTGTGTGATGATGGTCCAGGCTAAGCAGTACTGGCTTCTTCCATCCAACACTACGGAGAAGGACTGTGTGATGAGGGCATTCAGGTAAGCAGTACTGTGTTCTTCCATCCAACACCTACGAAGAAGGACTGTGTGATGATGGCATGCAGGTAAGCAGTACTGGCTGTTTTCCATCACACCTACGAAGAAGGACTGTGTGATGATGGCATCGCAGGTAAGCAGTACTGGCTGTTCTTCCATCCAACACCTACGGAGAAGGACTGTTGATGATGGCATCGCAGGTAAGCAGTACTGGCTTTCTTCCACCAACACCTACGGAGAGGACTGTGTGATGAGGGCATCTCAGGTAAGCAGTACTGGCTGTTCTTCCATCACACCTACGGAGAAGGACTGTGTGATGAGGGCATCTCAGGTAAGCAGTACTGGTGTCTTCATCCAACACCTACGAAGAAGGACTGTGTGATGATGGCATCGCAGGTAAGCAGTACTGGCTGTTCTTCCATCCAACACCTACGAGGAAGGACTGTGTGATGATGGCATCGCAGGTAAGCAGTACTGGCTGTTCTTCCATCCAACACCTACGAAGAAGGACTGTGTGATGATGGCATCTCAGGTAAGCAGTACTGGCTGTTCTTCCATCCAACACTACGGAAAGGACTGTGTGATGATGGCATCGCAGGTAAGCAGTCTGGCTGTTCTTCCATCCAACACCTACGGAGAAGGACTGTGTGATGAGGGCATCTCAGGTAAGCAGTACTGGCTGTTTTCCATCCAACACCTAGAGAAGGACTGTGTGATGATGGCATCTCAGGTAAGCAGTACTGGCTGTTCTTCATCCAACACCTACGGAGAAGGACTGTGTGATGAGGGCATCTCAGGTAAGCAGTACTGGCTGTTCTTCCATCCAACACCTACGGAGAAGGACTGTGTGATGAGGGCATCTCAGTAAGCAGTACTGGCTGTTCTTCCATCCAACACCTACGGAGAAGGACTGTGTGATGAGGGCATCTCAGGTAAGCAGTACTGGCTGTTCTTCCATCCAACACCTACGGAGAAGGACTGTGTGATGAGGGCATCTCAGGTAAGCAGTACTGGCTGTTCTTCCATCCAACACCTATGAAGGACTGTGTGATGAGGGCATCTCAGGTAAGACAGTACTGGCTGTTCTTCCATCCAACCCCCAAGAAGAAGGACTGTGTGATGAGGGCATCTCAGGTAAGCAGTACAGGCTGTTCTTCCATCAACACTACGGAGAAGGACTGTGTGATGAGGGCATCTAGGTAAGCAGTACTGGCTGTTCTTCCATCAACACCTACGAAGAAGGACTGTGTGATGATGGCCGCAGGTAAGCAGTACTGGCTGTTCTTCCATCGCAACCTTACGAAGAAGGACTGTGTGATGAGGGCATCTCAGTTAAGCAGTACTGGCTGTTCTTCCATCAACACCTACGAAGGAGGACTGTTGATGAGGGCATTCAGGTAAGCAGTATACTGGCTGTTCTTCCATCCAACACCTACGGAGAAGGACTGTGTGATGAGGGCATCTCAGGTAAGCAGTACTGGCTGTTCTTCCATCCAACACCTACGGAGAAGGACTGTGTGTGATGAGGCGATCTCAGGTAAGCAGTACTGGCTGTTCTTCCATCCAACACCTACGAAGAAGGACTGTGTGATGAGGGGCATCTCAGGTAAGCAGTACTGGCTGTTCTTCCATCCACACCTACGGAGAAGGACTGTGTGATGAGGGCATCTCAGGTAAGCAGTACTGGCTGTCTTCCATCCAGACCACCTACGAAGAAGGACTGTGTGATGAGGCATCTCAGGTAAGCAGTACTTGGCTGTCTTCCATCCAACACCTACGAAGAGGACTGTGTGATCGAGGGCATCTCAGGTAAGCAGTACTGGCTGTTCTTCCATCCAACTTCTCCATAGCTAGTAGTTCGCTCCTACGATTCAGTGTCCAGTTCATAACATTGTACTATATTACATACATACCGTAGAATGATAAATCATGCAATTATTATTCTCAAGCTAACCAAAAGCATTTCTTTCACGGGAGTTGTTCATCGACTGGTAAAACATGAATAATGAAGCAAGTTAATAGGTTACCCATTTAACTTTTAATTACAATTATTTTTTTCAACATACAACAGGTAAGTATATTTATTTTGTATACATATTGCTTATTTCCCATCACCTAATGAACCACCACAATACCAGTCTGGTGTTAAGCTTTCTGTGCTGTATTGACGTATCCTGAAAATGACATCTGCTGCTTTAGATTGAACGGTCATATCTCATTTATTGTTTTCATATCTACGAAAGAAAAGCTATTTTCTTTACTTTCAGAGTGGGAGCTGATCAAGGGGTCGAAAATGTAGATATTGCCAAATGTTCACTGTCCGAGGAACAGGCCGTGGAAGCTTTATTGTAGGCGAAAGTGTCCATAACCAGAGGTAATTAAACTGTTCTGTGTTTTCTTCCTGTCTTGTTGTACATGGAACCTGTCTCACATGCACAGTTTGGAGGAAGAAGGATACCTTGACCTGTCGAATTCTATCCACCTCTTCTGTGTGGGATATGTGTTCCAACCTAGTCTGCGTGCAGATCTGCAGCATTTCACAGAGAGTTGGAATAATCACCCTTTAAGTACAGAGGTGAACCTGACACCTCACCAGCTGTGGCATATCGGAACGCTCCAAACACCTGTGCACATTTTTGTTTTTGCCTTAGCACTACACAGCTGATTCAAATGATCAAGTCATCATCAAGCTTCAAGTGGTATTCATGTCTAATAATGACATTATCTTCTATTGTTTTGTCCTCATGTGTCTGTTTTTCAGCATAAAGTACTCTGTAGCCACTTAGTGTGGACACCAGGTGAGACCACACACACACACAATAACAGTTTCTCTCCTTCACTTCATCCCTCTCCCCCTTCTCCCTAAATCTTCTAGGTTATARCAGCTGTGAACCCCTCCCGCATCTGAACTGTCTGACACAGAGGGCACAGCATGATCTCAGGTGAGAGGTCAGGTCAACAGGAAGTATTATTAAAGAGATGCTTTACATTGAAATACAGACAGAGATGTAGTAGTCCCAGAGTTAATGATCCAAGGTCAGTTTTGCATTTCACCTCCTGATGATTATGATGACTGACCGTGTTAGAATAAAAAAAAACAAGGCTTAAACATGTTCTCTCTCTATCCATCTGTCTCTCGTCTGCAGGTATGTTTTGATGTGAGAGAGGAAGCCAGTCCCGTCATCGCCACCTCACCCGCTCTTAAGATAACCTTCGGGCCGACTGGGAGTGCAAGGCTGGTTTGGAGACACTGTTAGAGACGCTGTAGTTGTGATGAACTGAGAGAATATGAGGGTAGCACTGTGATTCATTAATCATATGCTGTCTGCCTCTGTTCTTACCTCTTTCCCTTTCTGTCTTCTACACCTCGTCTTTCTTCCCCGTTTTATAATGCACACCAGATGTGCATTGAAGTACAGATTGAACTTGTATTTATAATATAATATTACAATTATCATAATTATAATGCATGTATTATGTATTTTATAACACCTGGATAATGAACTTTCAATAAAAGCGTTTCACGTTCTCCACTGGTTGAAATGAAGTATCTCATTGAAATACTATCCTGTGTCCTCAGATTAATGCAGATTAAGGGAGTTAGATATGCATAGTTTTTTTTCTGTATATATGAATTATAAATCAGCCTTTACTTAAATCATGTTTCTAGTCTAWTGCATAGTTACAATGTGTAATCATTGATGTCCCAGGAGCAGGAGTGGTAAACACTGTTGAAGTGTATAATTGTAATACGTACATGCAGACACAGCATCATTCACAGAATGGAGTTTGATACACCTAGTATTGGATATAACTGAAAAAGAATGTCTCTCAGAGATTCATCCCTGAACCACACCTTTATTTGCCAAGAAGAGTACATGATCAGTGAATATATTAAATGTACAGGCTATAATGTGGGGATCTCATGCGTGGTAATAACTACAGTYCATGTATACAGGACTTGCATCCTTGGCACAATAAAGTTATTATATTCTACTCTATCGATAGGCTTCATTAATGCCARTCAGACTTGAAGTTGATACTTATTTTTTATATATTTTTAAATGCCTTCCTCACCACCTTAAATAAGCATGCCCCATTGAAGAAATTTAGAACCAGGAACAGATATAACAACAGCACTGCGCCCCCCACAGCAATTCGCCCTGCAGGGGGTGCTGAGATGTTGGCCGGGGTAGGGYTAGCCAGGTGGAAAGCATGGCCAGCCGTGGATAAAAGCTAATTGAAATGATCGATTATCGTAGATTTATCGGTGCGTGGGTGACAGTGTTTCCTAGCCTCAGAGCAGTGGGCAGCTGGGAGGAGGTGCTCTTATTCTCCATGGACTTTACAGTGTCCCAAAACCTTTCTGGAATTAGTTCTACAGGAAGAAAATTTTTGTTTGAAAAAGCTAGCCTTAGCTTTCCTAACTTTTATTTTATTTATTTTATTTAACCTTTATTTAACCAGGTAGGCAAATTGAGAACACGTTCTCATTGTTACAATTGCGACCTGGCCAAGATAAAGCAAAGCAGTTCGACACATACAACAACACATAGTTACACATGGAGTTAAAACAAAACATATAGTCAATAATACAGTGAAAAAAATAAATCTATATACAATGTGAGCAAGTGAGTGAGATAAGGGAGGTGAAGGCAAACAAATATATGTATAAATAAATAAAAAATATAAAAAGGCCATGGAGGCGAAAGTGAATACAACACAGCAAGTAAAATAAAAAATAAAAACACTGGAATGGTTGGTTTGCAGGTGGAAGAAAGCGCAAAGATGAGACAGAAATAATGGGGTGCAAAGGAGCAAAATAAATAAATAAATAAAATACAGTAGGTAAAGAGGTAGTTGTTTGGGCTAAATTATAGATGGGCTATGTAACAGGTGCAGTAATCTATGAGCTGCTCTGACAGCTGGTGCTTAAAGCTAGTGAGGGAGATAAGTGTTTCCAGTTTCAGAGATTTTGTAGTTCGTTCCAGTCATTGGCAGCAGAGAACTGGAAGGAGAGGGTCCAAAGGAGAAATTGGTTTTGGGGGTGACTAGAGAGATATACCTGCTGGAGCGCGTGCTACAGGTAGGTGCTGCTATGGTGACCAGCGAGCTGAGATAAGGGGACTTTACCTAGCAGGGTCTTGTAGATGACCTGGAACCAGTGGGTTTGGCGACGAGTATGAAGCGAGGGCCACAACGAGAGTGTACAGGTCGCAGTGGTGGGGTAGTATATGGGGCTTTGGTGACAAAACGGATGGCACTGTGATAGACTGCATCCCAATTTATTGAGTAGGGTTTTGGAGGCTATTTTGTAAATGACATCACCGAAGTCGAGGATTGGTAGGATGGTCAGTTTACAAGGGTATGTTTGGCAGCATGAGTAAAGGATGCTTTGTTGCGGAATAGGAAGCCAATTCTAGATTTGACTTTGGATTGGAGATGTTTGATGTGAGTCTGGAAGGAGAGTTTACAGTCTAACCAGACACCTAGGTATTTGTAGTTGTCCACATATTCTAAGTCAGAGCCGTCCAGAGTAGTGATGTTGGACAGGCGGGCAGGTGCAGGCAGCGATCGGTTGAAGAGCATGCATTTAGTTTTACTTGTATTTAAGAGCAATTGGAGGCCACGGAAGGAGAGTTGTATGGCATTGAAGCTCGCCTGGAGGGTTGTTAACACAGTGTCAAAAGAAGGGCCAGAAGTATACAGAATAGTGTCGTCTGCGTAGAGGTGGATCAGAGAATCACCAGCAGCAAGAGCGACATCATTGATGTATACAGAGAAGAGAGTCGGTCCAAGAATTGAACCCTGTGGCACCCCCATAGAGACTGCCAGAGGCCCGGACAACAGACCCTCCGATTGACACACTGAACTCGATCAGAGAAGTAGTTGGTGAACCAGGCGAGGCAATCATTAGAGAAAACCAAGGCTGTCGAGTCTGCCGATGAGGATGTGGTGATTGACAGAGTCAAAAGCCTTGGCCAGGGTCAATGAATACGGCTGCACAGTATTGTTTCCTATCGATGGCGGTTAAGATATCGTTTATGACCTTGAGCGTGGCTGAGGTGCACCCATGACCAGCCTGAAACCAGATTGCATAGCGGAGAGGTATGGTGGGATTCGAAATGGTCGGTAATCTGTTTGTTGACTTGGCTTTCGAAGACCTTAGAAAGGCAGGGTAGGATAGATATAGGTCTGTAGCTGTTTAGGGTCAAGAGTGTCCCCCCCTTTGAAGAGGGGATAACCGCAGCTGCTTTCCAATCTTTGGGAATCTCAGGAC
>NW_019947484.1:15356-21774 GCF_002910315.2 Salvelinus sp. IW2-2015
AGAGCAGCTATACAGTAATTCCTGGCGGTTAAGATATCGTTTATGACCTTGAGCGTGGCTGAGGTGCACCCATGACCAGCTCTGAAACCAGATTGCATAGCGGAGAGGTATGGTGGGATTCGAAATGGTCGGTAATCTGTTTGTTGACTTGGCTTTCGAAGACCTTAGAAAGGCAGGGTAGGATAGATATAGGTCTGTAGCTGTTTAGGGTCAAGAGTGTCCCCCCCTTTAAGAGGGGGATAACCGCAGCTGCTTTCCAATCTTTGGGAATCTCAGACGACACGAAAGAGAGGTTGAAGAGGCTAGTAATAGGGGTGGCCACAATTTCAGCAGATAGTTTTAGAAAGAAAGGGTCCAGATTATCTAGCCCGGCTGATTTGTAAGGGTCCAGATTTTGCAGCTCTTTTAGAACATCAGCTGACTGTATTTGGGAGAAAGAGAAATGGGGAAGGCTTGGGCGAGTAGCAGAGGGGAGGCAGTGCTGTTGTCCGGGGTAGGGGTAGCCAGTGGAAAGCATGGCCAGCCGTATAAAATGCTTATTGAAATTGTCATTATCGTGGATTTGTGCTGGTGGTGACAGTGTTTCCTATCTTCAGAGCGGTGGAAGCTGGGAGGAGGTGTTCTTATTCTCCATGGACTTTACGGTGTCCCAGAACTTTTTTGAATTTGTTGCAGGAAGCAAATTTCTGGCTTTAAAAAGCTAGCCTTGCTGTTCTAACTGCCTGTGTCATATTTGTTTCTGGCTTCCCTGAAAAGTTGCATATCACGGGGGCTGTTCGATGCTAATGCAGAACGCCATAGGATGTTTTTTCTGTTGTTAAGGGCAGTCAGGTCAGGAGAGAACCAAGGGCTATATTGTTTCCTGTTTCTAATTTTCTAAGGGGCATGCTTATTCAAGATGGTGAGGAAGGCATTTAAAAAAATGTCCAGGCATCCTCTACTGACGGGATGAGATCAATTATCCTTCCAGGATAACCGGCAGGTCGATTAGAAAGGCCTGCTCGCTGAATGTTTCAGGAGCGTTTGACAGTGATGAGTGGGTCGTTTTACCGCTGACCCATTACGGATGAGGCAATGAGGCAGTGATCGCTGAGATCTTGGTTTGAAAAACAGCAGAGGTGTATTTTGGAGGGCAAGTTTGTTAGGATGATATCTATGAGGGTACCCGTATTTACGGAATTGGGTGGTACCCTGTAGGTTCATTGATAATTTGTGTGAGATTGAGGGATCACAGCTTAGATTGTAGGGTGGCTGGGGGTTAAGCATGTCCCAGTTTAGGTCACCTAACAGTACGAACTCTGAAGATAGATGGGTGGGCGATCAATTCAATTGGTGTCCAGGGCACAGCTGGGGCTGAGAGGGTCTATAAACAAGCGGCAACGGTGATAGACTTGTTTTGGAAAGGTGGATATTTAAGTAGAAGCTCAAATTGTTTGGATACAGACCTGGATAGTATGAACAGAAACTCGCAGGCTATCTCCGCAGCAGATTGCGACCCGCCCCTTTGGCAGTTCTATTCTTGTCGGAAAATTGTTATTAGGGATGGAAATTATAAAAGTTAAAAAGAGTAAAAGAGCAGGTTTCTGGGCATGGTAGAATAGATTCAGGGTATAATGTACAGACAAGGTTATGGTAGGATGAGTGAGTACAGTGAAAGTAAAACCTAGGCCATGAGTGACTATGAGAGAGGTTTTTGTATCTTAAAAAAACATCTTTGAAACCAGGTGATGTCATCGCGTGTGTGGGTGGTGGAACTGAAAGGTTGGATAAGGTATAATGAGCAGGGCTAGAGGCTCTACAGTGAAATAAGCCAATAAACACTAACCAGAACAGCAATGGACAAGGCATATTGACATTAACCTTTTATGGCTGCCATCCCGCTACTGGATGATATGACTACAGAGAGTGAAAGTGCAGGGCGCCAATTTCAAGAAGCAGAAATCTCATAATTAAAATTCCTCAAACATACAGTGGGGCAAAAAAGTATTTAGTCAGCCACCAATTGTGCAAGTTCTCCCACTTAAAAAGATGAGAGAGGCCTGTAATTTTCATCATAGGTACACTTCAATTATGACAGACAAGCCATTGCTTAAGATTTGCTGCTGTAATGTTCTTAGTACCGGTGGGCCATGCTGTCAGTTGTGCTGTGTGTTATCTGACCAGTGGCGGGCCATGCTGTTCAAGTGACTGCTGTGTGTCTTACCAGGGGCCATTGCTGTCAAGTTCTGCTGTGTGTTCTAAGTACCAGGTGGGTCATGCTGTCCAAGTTGCTGCTTGTGTGTTCGGGACCAGGTGGCCATGCTGTCAACGTGTAGCTGCTTGTGTATCTAGTACCAGGTGAGCCATGCTGTTCCAAAGTTCTGCTGTGTGTCTAGTAACCAGGTGGGCCCATCTTGTCAAGATTGTGCTGGTTAACTAGTAACTGCAGGTGGCCATGGCTGCCAAGATGAGCTCTGCTGTGTAGTTCGAGCATCCAGTACCGGTGGCCATGCTGTCAGTTGCTGCTGTGTGATCTAGTAACCAGGTGGCATTGCTGTCAAGTTGCTTGCTGTGTGTTCTGACAGGTGGCCATGCTGTCAAAGTTGCTGCTGTGTGATCTAGTACCAGGGGGCCATGTGTCCCAAGTGCTGCGTGTGTCTAGTACCAGGTGGGCCATGCGTCAAGTGGTGCTGTGTGTATTTCTAGTACCAGGGTGGGCCCATGTTCAAGTTTGCTGCTGGTGATCTGTTACACAGGGGGGCCATGCTGCCAAGATCCTGGCTGTGGTTCTACTGCGTATACGACTGCAGTTACCAGGGTGTGGCCATGCTTTCTCAACGAGCTTGCTTGTGTGATCTAGACCCAGTTTTTGGGCCATGCTCGTCCAATGTTGCTGCTGTGGATCTATACCAGGTGGGCCATGCTGTCAATTACCGTTGGCCGTGTCTGTCCGATCTAGTAACCAGGTGGGACATGACTGTTCAAGTGTTGCTGCGTGTTTACGTATATACGAGTAGGCCCAGGTGCGGCCGATTGCTGTCAATCGATTCTGCTGTCCTGTGATCTAGTTACCACGAGGTGTGGCCATTGCCACAGTTGAATCTGCTGTGTTGTATCTCACCCACTTAGTCCAGTCAGGCCCGCTGTAACACTATGCATGCTGCCTGTGTCGATCTCAGTCAGACGTTACCAGGTGACGGCCAATGCTTGCTCAAGTTCTCTTCGCTGCTGATGCTGTGCTTTTCCTGTAGTACAGGTGGGCCGCCATCGCTGCTCAAGTCTGCATGTCACTGGTGAAATCTCCAAGTACCACCGTGGTTGGGCCATGCTGCCAAGTGATCTGTCCGTTGCAGTTTCCTAGTCTACCAGCGGGGTGGCACATCGCATGTCCAAATGTGTCTCCAGCTTGATGTGATCCTACGTACCATGGTGGCCTACTGCTGTCAAGTTGCTGCTCGTCGTGTTCTAGTTACCCAGGAGGGCCATGCTGCCAAGTTTTCTGCTGTGGTGCATCTAGTACAGGTGGGCCTGCTGTCACACAGTTGCTTGACCTTGTTGTTCTAGTACCAGGTGCGCCGATGCTGTCAAGTCGGAAGTTGACATGTCGTGTCGCGTGGCCTCAAGGTACCCATCATACTCACATGGACCTGTACAGCGATCTAAATCAGAGATACGTCGGTATATGTTTCCCAACATTGGCATTCCTTATTCCCCTTTATACGTTGAGTGTCCATAGAGCGCGCTCCGGCTTATAAGGTTAACGTATAACGCGTCTGCCTTGGGGAGCACACCACGGACATCAAATAGGAAGTTCTACTCTTTTTGTACCAGAGCCGACTTTAAATGTACTTTCGTACTCAAACAAAAGATCAGCGAGTCTTTTTTTACCAAAATTCATTAGGATTACCCCCCCCCCCCCATCCCCACATGAATAGATATAACACGCAGTACATGCGTATTTAACACTGCAGGTCATGGCTGTGTGGAGTCATCTTCGTGTTTACTAATTCGCCCTCGTCGGACTTATGCCTACCAGGCCCGATGACTACTTTTGTCCATTCTACTTCATATTATAACGCATTTGATCTCTTCAAATCCCCTCGTTAGTTCCTGTGATATTCATCTCTTAACATTCTGTTACTGTTGAAAATCAAAGCACTGCCATTGCTACACTCTCTACGACTGACACTATATAAAGCATTCCTCAAAAGCGTTCTATTTTCCTACAGTAACAGTGCTGCCTAACTGGGTTAAACTCAGTACACTTAAATTAGGGAATATATTGCAGATTTGAGATGCACCCTTCTGACACAGACGTGTCATCTCCCTCTCCCTCAGGCACCCACAAGGCAAGGTTCAACGGCAATCGACATATACTAGGCAGAACTACTCACTATGTAACCTACAATTGATTTCTTAATCAATTATCAATGAACCTGACAAGTAGGTCTTAATTAGTCCTAATTGGACCCGGTTGCCAACGAGCTTGATTTGTGCATGATCGGCAAGCGCACACAATCTATTGAAACAGGACACACGCACGGCATCTGCTCAAACACACACACCAACACGCTACGCACTGTACACCACCTTGCATAGAGTAGGTAATGTTCAAATGCCGACAACGGATCGCTCTGTTCAATACACCCCACACTACCACCTCTTTGATCCTGTCCTGTTTAATTACACCCCACATCAGCCCCTGTCTGACCTTCCTGTATACTTACACCCCGCAACTACCACTTTGTGACCTGCCTGTTATATTACACCCACACTACCACTCTGCTTGACCTGCTCTGTTCAATTATACACCCCAATAAATCGGGGCTACACGTGAAGAAACAACTATCAGTCGATTAATCCAAACACCAACTAAACACTCGATTGAACAACTAGTGTATACTACACCGCACTACTACCCACTCTGTTGACCTGCTGTTCACTAACACCCACCACTACCCGACTGCTGTTGACAAAATTCGTCACTTTGTTGACGCTGCCCTTTACTTACACCCACACTACCGTAACGCCTTGTTTTCCCCAACCTACCTGCCTGTTCATTTACACACACCACTACCACTTCTGTTTACGGACCTGCCCTGTTCAATTACCACCCACACCTAACCACTCTGTGACCTTGCCTGTGTCATTATCACCCACGACTACCCACTCTGTTGACCTGGCTGTCATATTTACATACCCACACTACCAACTGCTGTTGACCCTGCTGGTTCATTTACACCCAACACTACACTCTGTTGACCTGGCCTGTTATATTTCACCCACACTAGCACTCATGTTTGACCTGCCCTGTTATATTACACCCCAACACTACCAACTCTTGTTGACCTGCCTGTTCATTTACACCCACACTACCACTCTGTTTACTCGCCTATTCATTTACACCACTACCTTGTGACCGCCACTACACCCACTCACTCTTGACCTGCCTTGTATCACTTTACACCCACAACACTACCACCATGCCTGCCTTGTAGCACGCACACAACACTGTTCACGTTTATTACGACCCACACTACACACCTTTGAACCTGCCTGTTTAATTTTACACCCTACACTTACCACAGCCTCTGTTGAACGCCTGTTATATTACACCCAAACTACACTCTGTTGACCTGCCTGTTATGATTACACCCCACCTACCACTCTGTTCGACCCTGCCTGTTATTTACACCCACACTACCACCTGCTTTGACTGCCTGTTTCAATTACACCACATCTACCACTCTGTTGACTGCCTGTTATTTAACACCACACTACCACTTCTGTTTGATCCATGCCTGTTCAATACACCACCCACATACACTCTGTTGACGCTGCCTGTTATATTACACCCACAACTAACCTTCTGTTTGACCGCTGCCTGTTAATTACACCCACACTACCACTCTGTTGACCTGCCGGTCATATTAGAATCCCTACTACACTCTGTTGACCCTGCCTGTTCATTCTACCACCCCACCACTACCCCATCTGTCTGACCTGCCTGTTCACTTACACCCACAACTACCAACATCTATTTGAACCTGCTGTTCATTACACTCCACACTACGAATCTGTTGACCTTGCCTGTATCAATTACACCCCACATACCACACCTGATTGACCTGCCTGGGTTTAATCACCCCCCATATACTTCGTCATACCACCACACTACCACTACTGTTGAACCCCGCCTGTATATTACACCCCACACTACCACGAACTGGTTGACCGTCCTGTTCATATTACACCCACACTACCCCACTCTTGCCTGTGTAATACCCTCATTCGTCGCTGCCTGTTCAAATTCAACACAGACTACCCCCTAAAACTTCGACCGATACCACACTATTACAATACTTTAAATTCCACCATAATTTGCAAATAAATTCATAAAAACTCTACCAATGTGATTTTCTGGATTTTTTTTCTCATT
>NW_019947485.1:0-9133 GCF_002910315.2 Salvelinus sp. IW2-2015
CTAATGACATTACGACTAGTATTAAACCCAATAAGCTGAGGGTGTGGTAGATGGCCAAATTACCAATGACTAAGGGCTGTTCTTATGCACCCCAGAAGGTTTTAAAATGTCTGATGATACCACGGGACTCAAGCCAGGTAAAAATTAAAACAGGGCTTTATACAAGTACTGCTCTCTTTTAAGTGAAAATTAATGTGGAAGCAGCTGTTTACCCAAACGGGTAAATTATTACTCCTGGTCAGAATAACAACAAAACACACACACACACATACACACAACATACACACTCATACACACACATACACACACACACCTACCAACACATACCACAACCATAACCACCACAACCACCACCTACCACTCATACCACACACACAACACATACACACACAAACACCACACACACACACACATACACACACAACACACAACACACACTACACACACACCACACACCACACACACCACTACACACACACTACACACCACAACCACACACCACCAATACACACACACACACACATAACACACCACATACCACAACAACATACATTACACCACACAATACACACACATACACACAACCAACACAACACACACACCACACAAAACACCACACCACACCACACACATACAAACACAAACACAGACCACAACTACACCAACCAAACCATACACAACATACACCACCAACATAAACACACTCATACACACACCAATACCACACACATAAACAACACCACATACACACACTACACACACATACACCCACACATACACAACCCACATTACACACTCTACACACACATCACACACACCAACACCACATACACACACCATACACACACATACACCACAACATACACACACCATTCACACCACATAACACATCATACACAACCACCATATCCACACACACACACACTCATACACCCGACACCACACACACATGACCACACACACACACACAACACATAACAACACCTCATACCACCACCAACATTACACCCACACCATACAACAACACACAAACAACCAAAACTCCATACCCACACATTACCCACACACTTCCAAACACACACAAAACCACACTCATTACACACACATACACCCAACACCATACACACACACTCCAATACCACCACACATTACACACACCATATACACACACATACACACACATAAACACACCAACCAAACACCACATCATACACAACACATACACACACACAACACCACTCATACACAACACATACACCACAACATACACACACACACACACACATTACCACACACCATTCAACCACATTAACATCCAACACATACACAAACACATACACAACACATACACATCATTACACCACACATACAAACACAATTATACACACACATACAACACAACATACAACAGCGAGAACATAGCTCTATTCAGTAGTAAATAGGATTCAAGTAGTATTATTACCATAGAGTAAAGACCTTGTAGTCTTATCTCAGTAGTTCTATTCACCATAAGTCAAGGACTGTAGTTATCACCATAGAGTTAAAGACTGCTTAGAGTAATCACACATAAGAGTAAAGCGACTGGTAGTTTAATCACCAATTAGGCACGTACTGGGGACCTGTAGTTATCACCATTAGGAGTATGGGGGGGGGACTTGTAGTTTATTTACCATAAAGGGAGTAAGGGACTGTAGTGATTTATCACCATAGAAGGAAGACTGTAGTTTAATCACCATAGAGTAACGGGGACTGTAGTTTATCCACCCATTAGAGTAAAGGGACTGATAAGTTAATACACCCCATAGAGTATGGGACTTGTTAGTTTATTCCACCCATAGGAGTATGACTGTAAGTATAGAACCATAAGAGTAAAACTTAAAGTTTATTACCACTAGGGCAGTAAGGGGGACTGTGTTTATCACCATAGAGATAAGACTAGTAGTTTAATCACCATAGAGTAAGACCTGTAGGTTTATCACCATAAAGGGAGTTAAGACTGTAGTTATTCTTCATAGTTTATCACCATAGAATATTGGAACTGTAGTTTATTCACCATAGAGAAGGACTGTAGTTTATCACCATAGCAAGTAAGAATGTAGGTTATTCTGCAGTAGTGTATCACCATAACATATGACTTGTAGTTTATCACCATAGAGAAGACTGTAGGTTATCACCACTAGCAGTAAGACTGTGTTGATACTTCTCAGTAGTTTATCACCATAGAATATTGGACTGCTAGTTAAGCACCATTAGAAATATGACTGTTAGTTATCACCATAAGATACGCAGTAAGACTGTAAGTTTATTCACCCATTTTAGGAAGTAAGACTGTAGGTTATTCCCCACCCCATAGAGTAAACCTGTTAGTTTATTTTCAACCCATAGAGTAATATAACTGATAGTTTATTACCATAGTTGTACAGGACTGATAGTTTATCAACCATAGAGTAAGAACGGATAGTTTAGCAACCATAGAGTAAGACTGTAGTTATTCTCAGTAAGTGTAATCACCATAGAATATGACATGTAGTTTCACCAAATAGATACTGACGGTAGGTTTGATCACCATAGCGTTAAGACTGCGTAAGTTTACACCAGAAAGTAGACTGTAGTTAATCACCATAGAGTAATTACTGTAGTTATACCATAGTTGTAAGACTGTAGTTTATTACCATTAGAGTACTGACTGTAAGTTGCATACCCATGAGTTAAAGACTGTAGTTTATTCTCGAGTAGTGTATCACCAATAGAGAAAAAGGGAACTGTATAGTTTATCACCATAGAATATGACTGATAAGTTTTATTACCCATAGGGAGTATGACGTTAGTTTATTTACCATAGAAAAGTAAACTGTAGTATACCCATAGCATAAGACTGTGTTTATCACCATAGCGTAAGACTGTAGTATTATCACCAGAGAGTAAGACTGTAGTTATCACCATAGAGTAAGACTGTAGTTTTATCACCATAGAAGTAAGACTGTAGTTTATCACCATAAGAGTAAAGACTTGTTATTACCATAAGTAAGACTGTAGTTAATCACCATAGAAGTAGACTGTAGTTTATCACCATAGAGTTAAGACTGTAGTTTATCACCATAGGAGTAAGCTTAGTTTATAACCTTAGAGAAGACTGTAGCCCATGTATTTACCCATAGAGTAAGACTGCAGCTTATTCTCATGTGTCTTAAAACAGAATTAAAATCAAACAAATTGTATTACCACATGCACACCGTTAACAGATGATTATGCAACGTTGTAGCGAAAAATGCTTGTGGCTTCTAGTTTCCGGACAGTGCCAGAAATATCTAAAACCAAGTAATCTAACAATTCCCCAACAATACCTAATACACACACATGTAAAGGGTTGGACTGGAAATTATGTACAGTTGAAGTTGGGAATTTCACATACACTTTTAGTTTGCATCATTAAAACTCGTTTTCAAACCACTCCACAATTTCTTGTTAAAAAAAACTATACTTTTTGCAAGTCGATTAGGACATCTTTACTTTGTTGCAAGCGAGGACAAGTAATATTGTCCAAACAATTGTTTACAACAGATTTTTTCAACTTATAAATTCCATGTACTCCCAATTTCCAGTGGTCAGTTTTTAATAACTAATTGAACGTGGCCTTTAAACACACAGCTTTGGAAAATTCCAGAAAATTTATGTCATGGCTTTAGAAGCTTCTAGATAGGCTAATTGACATAATTTGAGTCAAATTGGAGGGGTTAGTCCGGTTGGATCATTTCAAGGGCGCGTAACCTTCCAAAACTCAGTGCCTCTTTGCTTACATGCATGCGGAAAATCAAAAGAAATTAGGCCAAGAACCTCAGAAAAATTTTTGTTGACCTCCAATAAAGGTCTGGTCATTCCTTGGGAGCAATTTCCAAACACACTGAGGTACCACAGTTCATCTTGGTACAAACAATAGTACGCATATAAACACCATGTGACCACGCAGCCCGTCATAACAGCTCAGAGGAGACGCGTTCTGTCTCCTAGAGATGAACATATTTTGGTGCGAAAAGGTGCACAAATCAATCACAGAACAAACAGCAAAGGACCTTGTGGAAAGGAATGCTGGAGGAAAACAGGTACAAAAGTGTCTAGTATCCTTAGTAAAAACGAGTCCTTAGACGACCAAAACCTGAAAGAACCACACTCACGCAAGGAAGAAGCCACTGACTTCGAAAACCGCCATAAAAAAGCCCAAGAACTTACGGGTTTGGCAAAAACTGGAGCCCACATCGGATAATAAGATCAAAATGTTTGGCGGCCCATTAATGGGGGAACCATCGTTATGTTTTGAAGCGAACAAAGGGGAGGCTTTGCAACAAGCTGAAGAAACACCATCCCCAAACGTGAAGCGACGGCGTGGCAGAGCAATCATGTTGTGATGGTGGCTTTGCTGCAAGGACGGCGTCTGGTGCAACTCACAAAATAGATGCATCATGAGGAGGAAAAATTATGGAGATATATTTGAAGCAAACATCGCAAAGGACATCGTCAGCAAGTTAAAAGCTTGGTCACAAATGGTGCTTCAAATGGACATTGACCCCAAACATATTCCGCCAAAGTGTGACAAAATGGCTTAAAGGACAACAAAGGGCAACGGTTATTGCGGCAAGCAAGGAGCCTACAAAACCTGACTCAGTTATCACCAGCTCTGTCAGGAGGAATTGGTGGGAATTATTGTGAGAAGCTTATTGTGGGAGCTATATGTGGGAAGCTTATGTGGGAAAGCTGTGGAGGCTACCCAACAACGTTTGACCCAAGTTAAACCATTTAAAGGCAACGCTACTGTTACGGCAAGATTTCCTCTCTTCCTTCAACGACAAGAGGGAAGGGATCGGGAAAACCAAAGACGGCAAGAGTGGAAAGTGTTCCAATATTTTAAATTGAAAGTTAAAAAACTTGACAACTTCCAAGATACCAAAAAACAACAAACGTGACCAAACTGGAAAACCAAGTCCCGCTGGTGCCACGAATACTAACACGAAAAAAAAAACAATCACCCACAAAACCACAACACCAAACAGGTTACCCTTAATATGGTCTCAATCAGGACAACCGATGGACAGCTGCTCTGATTGCGAGAACCCATATCAGGATCAAACAACAGAAAATAGACAAAACCAGACACAAAACAAATGAATGCTCCACCCAACTCACGTCCTGACCCACTAAAACAAACAATTAACACCAAAAAACGGAGGCGTCAGAACGTGACAGGCTACCAAAATACCGACAAATTGAGTGTAATGAAAACTTTACTGACCCCACTGGGAAATGTGAATGATGAAAGAAATTAAAGCTGAAAATAAAAATTCATTCTCTCTACTATATTCTGACAATTTTCACATTTCGTAAAAGAGTGGTGATCCTAACTGAACCTAAGGGACAGGATTTTACTTAGGATTAAATGTCAGGGAATTGTGTGGGGGGGAAAAAAAACTAGTTAAAATGTATTTGGGGCTAAGGATGGTGTGTAAACTTCTACTTTCAACTTGGATATATACTATTTATGGATGTACAGGTAGATGGTATAAAATTTACAGTACAAATTCAAAATCAAATCAAATATAACATATGATATGATTCATGTAACATATGTAATAAACATTATTAAAGTCGGACTTATTAACGCGGCATTGTTTAAATGGACTTTAGATGATCCATTTATTTAAAGTGGCCATGATTGGTCTCAATGTAAGCAGCAACCCTTCTGAGTTAGTAATCTGCTGTTTAGCAGTCGTGATGGCCTTGAGATTATAAGCTGTTTTTCAGGTCTCTCGGTCCCGCTTGATTGCCGACCGTGTTACTGACCTCGTCCTTCTGGGAATGGCAGCGGGGATCAAGAAGTGTGAACAGGCCAGGTGCTCGGTGTGGTTTGTCTTGAATGGATCTGGATTTGGCCTTCCTGTGGACATCGGGTGCTGTAGGGTCATAAAGGGAGGGGCAGGTAGTTTCCCCGGTGGATGCGTCATGTGAACTCACTACCCTCTGGAAGAGCCTAGAATGTGGTTGAAGGCTGGTAAGCAAGTAAAACATTACCAGGCTGACAGGATGCTTCTCGATTGTCATTCTTTAAAACTTTGTCAGCGTTTTAGGTGACAAGCCACATTTCTGCAAGCCTCCTGAGGTTGAAGAGGCGCTGTGTGTTTGCCTTCTTCACCCAACCTGTCTTTGGGGTGGACCATTCAAGTTTGTCTATGATGTGTACGCTGAAAACTTAAACAATTTCTGCCTTCTCACTGCGTCCTGTCGATGTGGGAGAGGGGGCGGGCTCACCTCTCTGTTTCCTGAATCCCGATGTCATCTCCTTGGTTTGTTGACGTTGTAAATGAGAGGTTAGTTTTCCTGGACACCACAGTACCGAGGGCCCTCCACCTCCTCTCTGTAGGCTGTCTCGTCGTTGTTGGTAATCAAGCCTACAACTGTTGTGGCGTCTGAACTTGATTGTCGAGTTGGAGGCGTGAAATGGCCACGCCAGTCCGTGGGTGAAAACAGGCGAGTAACAGGAGAGGGCCTGAGCACGCTCACCCTTGTGGAGCCCCAGTGGTGAGGCTCAGCAAAAATGAGATTGTTGTTTCCCGCTTTCAACCACCTGGGGGCGGCCGTTCAGAAGCCAGACCCCAAATGCACAGGGCGGGTTTCAGACCCCCAAAGGGGCGTTCAACTTGTATTGGATGAGTGATGTGCCGGTTTCAACAGGGGGTACTATGGTGTTGAATGTTGAGCTGTAGTCAATGAATAGCATTCTTACATAGGTATCCCTCTTGTCCTGATGGGATAGGGCAGTGTGCAGTGTGATGGGAATTTTTTTCATCAGTGGACCTATTGGGGCGGTAAGCAAACTGAAGTGGGTCTAGTGTGACCGGTAAGGTGGAGGTGATATGATCCTTGACTAGTCTCTCAAAGCACTTCATGATGACAGAAGTGAGTGCTACCGGGCGGTAGTCATTTAGTTCAGTTATCTTTGCCTTCTTGGGTACAGGAACAATGGTGGCCATCTTGAAGCATGATGTGAGGACAGCAGACTGGGATAGAGAGAGATTGAATATCTCCGTAAACACACCAGCCAGCTGGTTTGCGCATGCTCTGAGGGAGCGGCTAGGGATGTCGTCTGGGCCAGCAGCCTTGCGAGGGTTAACACGTTTAAATGTTTAACTCACGTCGGCCACGGAGAAGGAGAGGGGGGGGGGGGCGCAGTTCTTATTAGCGGGCCACAACGGTGGCACTGTATTATATTCACAGCGGGAAAAGAAGGTGTTTAGTTTGTCTGGAAGCATGACGTCGGTGTCRGTGAGGTGGCTGGTTTTCTTTTTGTAGTCTGTGATTGGCCTCATTTCATGGCTAAATGTTTCGCYCTTTCAGTTTTAAACAAAATMCCGCCATCCATCCAAGGTTTCTGGTTAGGGTAGGTTTAAATAGTCACAGTGGGTACAAKATCTCCAATGCACTTTCTTATAAACTCACTCACCGAGTCAGCGTATTGGTCGATGTTGTTCTCTGAGGCTGACGGGAACATATCCCAGTTCATATGATCAAAACAATCTTGAAGTGTGAATTCCGATTGGTCAGACAAGCATTGAATGGTTCTAGTCACTGGTACATCCTGTTTGAGTTTCAGCCCATAAGACGGTAGGAGCGAGATTGCGTCGTGGTCGGATTTGCCGAAGGGAGGGCGGGGGAGGGCTTTGTATGCATCGCGGAAATTAGAGTAGCAGTGATCGAGTGTATTACCCCTGCGTGTACTACAATCAATATGCTGATAGAATTTAGGTAGCCTTGTTCTCAAATTTGCTTTGTTAAAATCCCCAGCTACAATAAATGCAGCCTCAGAATATATACTGTTTCCAGTTTACATAYAGTCCAGTGAAGTTCCTTGAGGGCCGTCATGGTGTCTGCTTGAGGGGGAATGTACACCGCTGTTTACGATAACTGATGAGAATTCTCTTGGCAGGTAATATGGCCGGCATTTGATTGTAAGGAATTCTAGGTCAGGTGAGCAGAAGGACTTGAGTTCCTGTATGTTGTTATGGTTATGAGTCGTTAATCATMWAGCATACACCCCCGCCCTTCCTCTTCCATAGAGAGGCGTTTATCTCTGTCGGTGCGATGCATGGAGAAGCCCGGTGGCTGGACCGATTCCGACAACATATCCCGAGAGAGCCATGTTTCCGTGAAATAGAGGATGTTACAATCTCTGATGTCTCTCTGGAACGCAACCCTTGCTTGAATTTCGTCTACCTTGTTGTCAAGAGACTGGACATTGGCGAGTAGTATATTCAGGAGCGGTGGGATTGTGTGTGTGTTTCGTCACCTCCCAGACACCTTCGTAGTTCTGTTTCTTCAGCGCTGATGGCCCAGTTCTCAGGACAGGCGTCAGAACAATGGTCCATGCTGAGAATTGTGGCCGCGTCAGACCACCCCCGGAGGACCACCAGCTCACTATGGGAGTCCAGCAGGGTCTGGCAGCCCACCAGGGGAACCTGCATGGGTGGAGAGAGAGGAGGGGTAATGGGAAGGGCGAGGGGGAGGAGGCGTAGGTGAGGGTGAAGGGGCAGAGGGGGAGACTGGAGGAGAGGGGGGTAGAGGGAACAGGGCAGATAGGGAGACGTGGAAGGTGATAGGAGGGTACAGGCAGAGGGAAGACTGGAGAGAGGGTGGTAGGGCAGAGGGGAGGACTGGAGGAGAGGGTGGTAGAGGGTAGTGGGAGGGTTGAGATAGGAGGGTAGGGTGGGAGGGCAGAGGGGTGTAGAGGGATTAAGTGAGGGCCAGAGCCAGAGGGTGGTGTATAAGGGTTGGGAGAGATGTTGGGGTGGGAGAGAGAGTTACATGGGCAAGGTGGAGGAGGAAAGAAACAGGGCTTTATTCATGAGTTGTTTACAGTCACTAATGATTCTGATGCGAGTCTACTTTACCATTCATATATCATAGATAATCTGCAGTAGCTAGCTAGTGGTACAACCCTTTACATCAGTGGAGCGGCTAACTGGTACTGGTGCTGTGAGCTGCAATGATCCTTGTTAACAAGGCATGCAGTGTGAAGAAGTAGCTGCATCAACTCTATGGTAATAAACAGCCTCCTGGTCACGGGCTCGGGAGGGTCGTAGACACATCG
>NW_019947485.1:9935-19392 GCF_002910315.2 Salvelinus sp. IW2-2015
AGTACTCTGAAGGCAGTTGGAGGTAACAGCCTATACAGTACTCTGAAGGCAAAGTTAGGGAAGGTAACAGCCTATACAGTACTCTGAGGCGTAGGGAGGTAACAGCTATACATACTCTGAAGGCAAGGCTTGGAGGTAACAGCCTATACAGTACTCTGAAGGCAGTAGGGAGGTAACAGGCCTATACAGTACTTCTGAAGGCAGCAGGGAGGTAAACAGCCTATACAGTACTCTGAAGGCAGTAGGGAGTAACAGCCATACAGTACTCTGAAGGCAGTTTGAGGTAACAGCCTATACGTACTCTGAAGGCAGTAGGGAGGTAACAGCCTATACAGTACTCTGAAGGCAGTAGGGAGGACAGCCTATACAGTACGTACGGTCAGGGGTGGAACTGGGGGGGTTTGACAGAATTTAAATAATGTTGACATCTAGAAAAAAAAATTGTAGGTGAATTCCCAGTGACTTTTTTTCAAATTTCAGAGGACAGTTGTGCGTGTGTGTGTGTGTGTGTGTGTGTGTGTGTGGTCGTTGCATTTCACCCTGCATAGTGTTGAGAACGCAGAACGGCCTAACGGAAGAGAAATGTTCGTCTGTTCACATTAGCCCCTCGCTGTGCAATGCATGCTGGGGAAATCCATCAAATGACATCCGCTAATTAACTGTATTATAATGCGTGTGTATGGAACATTATCACCTCTGACGAAAGCAAATCAACGCTTTTTCTCTCAAATGGCTTGGACGGTGTGGCTAGGAAGTCGTTTTTATAACGCTGGAACCTTAACCTGTGGAGTGAGTCTTAAATGGTACATGTTCCTATGCAGGCACTACTACTTTTGCTGAGCCTACTACTTTTGACTGACCTATGGGTCCTGTAGTGCACTACTTTTGACTAGAGCCCTAATGTCCTGTAGTGCACTACTTTTGACTAGAGCCCTATGGGTCCTGTAGTGCACTACTTTTGACTAGAGCCCTATGGGTCCTGTAGTGCACTACTTTTTGACTAGAGCCCTATGGGTCCTGTAGTGCACTATAACTAGAATAGGGTGCCATTTGGGGTGCAGGTAATACATAATGGTGTTACGTTTCATCGCCAAGGAGGAATCCAGAGCTGTTGTGAGAACAGCAGCGAACGAAAAGACAGGAAGAGAAAGTCAACCCTGAGACGTCCAGGCAGAGATAACAGAGAACGGCCTCAACTGGTTGTGACTTTGACAAACTGTCCCTGAACTGAGTGAGATGGAGGACATTCGTCAATGGCCCGATGCTCCTTTTAAGGAGCTAAGGGCGCAAGTCAAGTCAAGTCAAGTCAAGTCAAGTCAAGTCAAGTCAAGTCAAGTCAATCATCAATCGACTAGTATACAGCATGATCCCAATGTGTAGGCTGCATCACGTAGAGAACGGTTACTATGAAAACACAAACCCAAAAGGAAAGGTATATAGCTCTCATTTAGACAGCTCACCTTCACCTTAGCCTGGTTGTCTGTTTCTGACAGCTTTGGCTGTTAAATAGAGCAGAAACAGTACCGGCACCAGGCTAAGTCCATCACTCTCGCCCACCATTAGTCTATTCCAAGTAGAACCAGAAATGTCTTTCCTATGTTTATAAAAACGCTGCTGAATTATGAAATGCCAGGTTTATATAAAGCAGGTAAATTCAATACTGTGTCCACTGTAAACAAACACCCACAAATCTAGTTGTCGTTAAGTAACTGGTTCCATAGCCGTTGTTATGTTTACTCAACTTTTCGGGACAAAGTGTTCCCTGATTTTTTCCCCCCCTCACCCATCTACACACAATACCCCATAATGACAAAGTGAAAAKATGTTTTAAGACATGTTTGCAAATGTAAATACAAAAATATACATTTARATAAGTATTCACACCCCTGACTCAATGCTTTGTACAAGTACCTATGGTGGTGTATTACAGTTGAGTCATTCTGGGWAAGTTTCTAAGAGATTTCCACACCTGGATTGTACAATATTTGCCCATTATTCTTTTTAAAATTCATCCAGCTCTGTCAAGTTGYRTGTTGATCATAGCTAGACAGCCATTTTCAGGTCTTGCCTTAGATCTTCAAGACGATTTCTGTCAAACCTGTAACTAGCCCACTCAGGAACATTCAACGTTGTCTTGGTAAACAACTCCAGTGTCGATTTTTTTGCGTTGTGTTTTAGGTTATTGAAAGGTGAATTATTCTCCCAATGTCTGTTAAAAAGCAGTCTGAACCCGGTCTTCCTCTAGGATTTGGCCTGTGCTGTTTTGTGCAAGGAGTTGGCTAGATGAGTGTCCAGATATTGGACATTACAGTGTTGTTGAAACACATGTAGACTAACTAAAGGGTTGCCTAGGTTACTTTCTAAATGTAATCCATTACAGTTACTAGTTTACTGTTCCCAATTTGTTAACAGTATTTTCTTTTGTTTAAGATCTCATAATAAGTGGTATCGTATTCACCGTAGACGCAACAATGCTGTCATCTTTACCTCAAGGTTTATTCCAGTTGAATCATCTCTGGGTTGCCGACAGCAAGTCGCACATTGGAAGACATCGCTTGGACTGTAGTGTATAACAGCCCTATTCCCGCTTTTCTCCGCGATCAAACGTATTTACGTGTGTCATCATAGTGGTCTCTGATTGGTGGTCATCATTTGGTTGTGTCATAATAGTGGTTTCTCAGACTCACTCAGGTGGAATAAACTTAGACTTTCGTAATCCGTTACTCCCCAACCTGACTACTGCGACATGTTCCCCAAACCTAAACTGCGACGATGTCCAACCCTGATAACTGCGACGATGTCCAAACCCTGACTAAACTGCGACGATGTTCCCATCCTGACTAACTGCGACGATGTCCCACCTCTGACTAACTGCGACGATGTCCAACCTGACTAACTGCGACGATGTCCCAACCCTGACTAACTGCGACATGTCGCCCCAACCCTGACTAACTGCGACGAGTTCCCATCCTGATAACTGCGACGATGTCCGCGCGAACCCTGACTAACTGCGACGATGTCCCAACCCTGACTAACTGGCGACGATGTCCCCCACTCTGACTACTGCGGGAGATGGCCAATGTAACGAGCTGTTTAATGTCAATGTGGTGTTGTTGGGTTTCCAACTGACTAAACTGGAACGATGTCCCCCATCCTGGACTAACTGCGACGGATTGTCCCCCCAACCTGACACTGCGACATGTCCCCAACCCTGACACTGACGCGTCCACTGATAATGCGACATGTCCCAACCTGACTAACTGGACATCGTCCAACCCTGAAACTACTCACTTGTCAACCGACGGAATGTCCCCACCTGATAACTGTGACGATGTTCCCCATCTGAACTGGACGATGTCCAACTGACTAACTGCGACGATGTTCTCTCCACGGTTGGATTCTGAGACGTGTTTCATCCTCCATCGGTAGGACCATCAAATGAAATGTCATTTCACTACAGAGTAATAGGGATGGCTGCCAGGTGAATTATTTTGGCCAGACTCACGACAGCCACCTGTTTACAAATGCGATTGTTTCTTGTGGTAATAATTCTTCTGTCCTATATTCCAACACATGCATGAGCACACACACACACACACACACACACACAACACGCATGTATTACGGTCATTTTTTATCCCCAAAATCCCTTGTCGATGACAAGGATCACATACGGATGATGCGCCCACCATCATTGCTTGAAGATTATGAAGAGGTGGTACTCAGTGATGTGTTTTGATTTGCCCAACGCTTCCGTACAATTCCGGGTGGCGCAGTGGTCTACGGGGACTGGCATCGCAGTGCTTTAGCTGCGCACCCAGAGTCCCTCTGGTTTAACGCCCAGGCCTGGCGTGGGTTTTTTCGCGCCGGCTCTGTCCAGCGGCCGCAAACCGGGAGATCGTGGGGGGCGATTGCCAACTTGGCATAGCGTCCGTCGGGTTAGGGGAGGTTTGTCCCGGTTAGGGGAGGGTTTGGCGTGTAGGGATATCCTTTGGTCTCCAGTTCATGTAAAAAAATAAATAAAAATGTATGCACTCTACTGGTAAAAGTCGCTCTGGAATAAGAGCGTCTGCTAAATGACTAAAATGATAAATGTTAAATGTATTTAAGGACATGCAGTTAATTTTATTTACAACATTTTTGAATGCGTTTTACTTTATGCCTTGTTTGCAAACAGGCTTGGCATGGTTTTGGAAATATTTTGTATTCTGTACAGTCTTCCTTCTTTTCACTCTGTCATATAGGTTAGTATTGTGGAGTAACTACTATGTTGTTGATCCATCCTCAGTTTTCTCTTATCACAGCCATTAATACTCTGTAGCTGTTTTAAAAGCACCATTGGCCTCATGGTGAAATCCCTGAGCGGTTTCCTTCCTCTCCGGCAACTGAGTTAGGAAGGACGCCTGTATCTTTGTAGTGACTGGGTGGATTGAGACACCATACCAAAGCCTAATTAATAACTTCACCATGCTCAAAGMGAAATTCAACATCTGCTTTTTTTTATTGGTGTTGTTTTGTTTACACATCTACCCATTAGTGTCCTTGTTTGCGAGGCATTGAAAAGCCTCCCTGMTCTTTGTGGATGAATCTGTTCTTGTAATGCACTACTCAATTGAGGGAGCTTCCAGATAATTGTATAGGTGGGGTACAGAGATGTAGTCATTCAAAATRCACGTCAAACACTATTATTGTGCACAGAGTGAGTCCAAGAAACTGTGGGGGAAAAGCCAAGGAGTGTGAATACTTTCGGAAGGCAATGTAAGTTCATTCAACTAGAAATGATTATTTTGGCCATTTTACCACCACCCCCCCCCAAAAAGCTGTGAAACTAGTTAAACACACAGATTTTAAATCATACCATGTTTTCAACATACATAATTGACACATTCAATTATACAGTAATTTGAACTCACAACCTCTTAGATTTATGGCATTACTGATCTTCCTGCTATGCCACCATGTCTATGTCATCTACCAGCTATTCTCTCATCATTGATTTATTTCAACAATATGTTGTTTTATCTGTATAGTTGTCTAATGTTGGCATATTAACCTGTTTTAATGTTACTCCTTAATCACTATGATTAATACAATTGTTTTTCTTGAGTGTACTTTTAACAGAGCTGAGTTTTACTTTGAAATGTAGTGTAGCAATACAGTTGAAATCAGTTATTTGCACAGACATGGTGGTATAACTGGGAGATTCGAATGCTGTGAAGCAAGAGGTTGTGAGTTCAAATCCCAGSMGAGGACATGTTGAATAATAATGGCTGTATACAATGTACGTGTGTGTCAAATATGCAAGTTGAAAACATTGTATGGTATGTTAAAATAACTGTGTGTGAATAACTGTTTATGGTAAAATGGCAGCGTAATAATTTCTAGATGAATGAACATATGAGACAAAATGAGCAAATACATCATAAATTGACAGAATTTTTACCTTCTTTTTCTCATTATGGAGCTAAGTTTGGGCCAACAATTMTTTTTAAATTCAGCTAAAACTTTGACAGAAAAGTTGAGTATATAAAAAAAAAGCATGAGGAACGAGTTAATAATATTTTTCGTGAAACAACCTAGTGTTAGGATCTGCTGATGGAATGTAATGCAGGAAAAATAAAGTGCAGATTATATCAACGATGAAATGTCGTGTCTATACAAATATGCTAGATTCAGTTGAGAACTGTTAATGTTAGGTAACAGAGGAAGACACATTTAAATGAGGTAAAAAATAATTASAATTGTCATTCTATCTCTGTCCATAAACAAGATATCTCAAATTCAAATGAACGTGAGGCTGTCCAGGAAGTGTACCTATGCGGAGTAAAACATTTCACCATTTCAGAGACTATTTCCATACAAAGTTTTTAACGTCAGGACACATGCTTCAGTAGATTCGCCTTTTTGAATGAGTTGAAATCTAATTTATCTTTAGGTATCCATCCACTGTCGGGGAATTGAACCCTGGTCTCCCCTGCAATATGGAAGACTATCAAATGCTTCTCAAAGAGGCCCTCTGTTGGTCAAACTAGCACGATTCTATGTATTCAAGGGGATTGTAAGGGATAGGGGGCAGTATTCGGAAGTTTGGATGACTGAGGTGCCCAAAGTAAACTGCCTGTTACTCAGGCCCAGAAGCTAGGATATGCATATAATTGGTCGATTTCGATAGAAAACACTCTAAAGTTTCTTAAACTGTTAAACTGTTTCTCTATTTATTCATTTTAAGTTGACTATAACTGATGAACAATGGRGTAGTTTAAGTCAGTGTTCCTCACTCCTGGGGTGAGCTGTCCARATACACTTCTTTGTCACGTTCTGYCCTTAGTTCCTTTTTCATGTCTTTATTTTTAGTTTGGTCAGGGCGTGAGTTGGGGTGGGCATTCTATGTTGTTTTTCTATGTTTTGTTCTATGGTTATATTTCTATGTGTTTGGCCTAGTATGGTTCCCAATCAGAGGCAGGTGTCAGTCGTTGTCTCTGATTGGGAGCCATATTTAGGTAGCCTGTTTTTCATTGGTTTTGGTGGGTGGTTGTTTCCTGTGTCTGTGTTTGCACCATACGGGACTGTTTCGATTTTCGTTTGTTCATTCACTTTGTTATTTTGTATTTTTGTAGTGTTCAGTTGTATATATTAAAATGGACACTTACCACGCTGCACATTGGTCCGATATCTCTTACTCCTCGTCAGAAGAAGAGGAAAGTCGTTACATTCTTGAATGAATATCAACTGGGGAACACGTTATTCAGATGATTGAAGATTCCCCTTTCAATTTTTTCTTCTTCTGCGGGTGTATGGAACAAATTACAAATTGTGATTTGATTATCCTGTTATTGCAGGAATTTTTCAATACGTGTAATATATTCAAAGTTAAAAAGGCTTTAGAAGTTTGTGATTTCCCCGAACGAAAAATGTATCAACCCCTACAAAAAATGTCCATTAATTATAATCCAAATAATAATTTACATTTCCTGTTGCAGCAGGATTATTTTGCGGCTGTAGCAAACTGGCTCAAATTAAGATCCTACATCTGTATATGATCTATTCATCTGTGTCAGTGTCTTTCACCTGGGGTGAGATTCACAAGTTCTGTTCCTCTGCAGATAAAATGCGTGCTCTCTCTCTCTCTGTCTCTCTGTCTCTGTCTCTGTCTCTGTCTCTGTCAATAAAATAAGAATATATATAAAATATATATTTATATATAAATAAATGGTGCGACCAACAGCAATAATAATAGTATTAGTGGACATAGGATTACCATTAACAACAACTACAACAACAATATTAATCAGAACAACAATACATTAAAGCAATGGTAGTAGACCAGTGTCAACATGACTGAGAAGACACATGACATGGTATGAAAGACAAAACAAAACAAGATGAGGACAGCACTTTTCACTGGCTGTCCCTCAGGTTGTGGCAGGAGGACACATATTTGGCTGCCAAAACAGCACATTTTGGCTTTTCACCCAATAAATATWAGATTTTCTCTTCATATTTTATAGTTTCAAATTCTTTGTATTGAATTATAATTTTGGGAAAGAAATATTCTCTTAGGTCTGAGTATTTGTCACAGTGTAGTAGGAAATGTAGCTCTGTCTCTACCTCTCCCCTGGAGCAGAGTGAGCACAGCCTGTCCTCTCTGGTCAACCAGGTTTGTCTGTGACGACCAGTCTGTAACGGCGTTCCTCCTCCTCTTCATCCGAAGAGGAGGAGCAGGGATTGAACCAAAATGCAGCGTGGTTATGTGACATAATGATTTTACACAAGACAAAAAAACGAACTATACTTGAATAATTAACAAAACAAATAAACGATGTAGACAGACCTGGACGACGAACTTACATGAAACACGAAGAACGCAATAACCGGAAAATTGACTACAAAAACGAACAAACAAACAAAACCGAAAACAGTCCCGTATGGTGCAACATAGAGACACTGACACAGGAGACAACCACCCACAAACAAACACTGTGAAACTACCTACCTTAATATGATTCTCAATCAGAGGAGATGAAAACCACCTGCCTCTAATTGAGAACCATATTAGGTACCCATTAACCAACATAGAAACAGAAAACATAGACTGCCCACCCAAACTCACGTCCTGACCAACTAACACATACAAAACTAACAGAAAACAGGTCAGGAACGTGACACAGTCTCTARAGCCAGACTGTGCTCACTGAGTCTGTACCTAGTCAATGTTTTCCTCAGTCAGTCTCTCTCTCTCTCACACTCTCTCTCAAAAACACACCCCCATCACCACCACACACATTGCTCTCAACACCATGGATATTAGCATCATAATGGAATCCTACACAGTCAGTCAGGAGAGAGAATCTAATTTACAAAGCTGACATCAATAAGCCCAGATTGATTTGTTCTGATTCTGCACAATAGAATAGACGTCAGGGTATAATAGACGTCAGAAAGGAATAGACGTCAGGATAGAATAGAACAGAATAGACYTCAGGGTATAATAGAATACAATTGACGTAAGGATAGAATTTAATAGACATCAGAATAGYATAGAATAGAATAGATGTCAGAATGGAAAAGACGTCAGAATAGAATAGACGCCAGGATAGAATAGAATAGTAGGCAGGATAGAATAGAATAGACGTCAGAATAGAATAGACGTCAGAATGGAATATAATAGACGTCAGAATGGAATAGAATAGACGTCAGAATGGAATAGAATAGACGTCAGAATAGAATAGACGTCAGAATAGAATAGAATAGACGTCAGAATGATGTAATTCAAGAAAGAGTTAAGCATAGCAGTAGCTTATTAAAATGAAACCAATTAAATTGGAAATGGAGGGAATTCAAACGCACAAACCATTGAGTTGAACAGTTCCTTCCTTTCTGATTCTATTCTGTTCTATCCGATAACTATCCATTCTGATCTATTCTGTTCTATCCTGACTACTATTCATTCTGAACGTCTATTCTGTTCCATTCTGACATCTATTCTATTCAATTTTGACGTCTATTCTATTCTATTCTGATGTCTATTATATTCTATTCTGACGTCTATTCAATTCTATTTTGATGTCTATTCTCATTTATTCTGACGTCTATTCTATTCCATTCTGACGTGTCTATTCTATTCTATTCTGACGTCTATTCTATCTGACTACTATCTCATCTGACAGTTATTCTATTCCATTCTGACGTCTATTCTATTCCATTCTGACGTCTATTCTATCATTCTGACGTCTTTTATTTCCTATTCTGACGTCATACTGACGTCTCTATTCTGACGTTCTATTTCTCATTTCATTCTGAACGTCTATTCTTATTCTCGTCTATTCTCATATTCTGACGCTTCTATTCTATTTTCTGACGTTCTATTCTATTCTGAGTCCATCGTCTATTCTATTCATTCTGACGTCTATTCTATTCTATTCTGACGTCTATTCTATTCCATTCTGACGCTATATCC
>NW_019947485.1:22821-31609 GCF_002910315.2 Salvelinus sp. IW2-2015
GAGAGTCCAGGGGAGGAGAGAGAGAGAGGAAGGCAAAATCGGGAGGGAGCAGAGGGAGGGGCCATGGAAGAGGAAGAGCGAGAGAGGTCCAGAGGAGAGAGAAGAGAGAGAGAGAATAGGGAGGCCAGCAGGGAGAGAGAGGAACGAGGAAGGCCCAGAGTGGGAGGAGTAGAACGAGGACGCCAGAGGGAGGAGAGAGAGAGAGGGAGCCAGAGGGAGGAGTTAGAATGAGGGAGGCCAGAGAGGAGAGAGAGAGAGAGTCAGAGAGAGAGAGAGAGGGAGGGAGGCAGAGGAGGAGAGGAGAGAGAGAGAGTCCAAGGGAGGAGAGAGAGAGAGAGGGAGGCCAGAGGGAGGAGTTAGAACGAGGGAGCCAGAGGAGGAAGAGAGAGAGGGAGGCCAGAGGGAGGAGTTAGAATGAGGGAGGCCAAGGAGGGAGGAGACGAGAGAGAGGGGACAGAGGGAGGATTAGAACGAGGAGGCAGCGGGAGGAGAGGAGGAGGAGGCCAGAGTTAGATGAGGAGGCCAGAGGGAGGAGAGAGAGAAGAGGGAGGCCAGAGGGGAGTGTAGAACGAGGAGGCCAGAGGGAGGAGAGAGAGGAGGCCAGAATGAGGAGGTAGAACAGGAGCAGAGGAAGAGAAGAGAAGGGGAGGCCAGAGGAGAAGTTAGAACGAGGGAGGCCAGAGGGAGGAAGAGAGAGAGAGGCCAGAGGAGGAGTTAGAACGAGGGAGCCAGAGGGAGGAGAGAGAGGGAGGCCAGAGGAGCAGAGAAGGAGTTAGACGAGGAGGCCAGAGCGAGGAGAGAGAATGAGGAGGCCAGAGGATGAGTTAGAACGAGGGAGGCCGGGAGGGAGGCCAGAGGGAGGAGAGATGAGGAAGGCCGAGCAGGGAAGAGTTAGAACGAGGGGAGGCCAGCAGGGCGAGGAGAGAGAGAGAGGCCAGTGGAGAGGAGAAGGAGAAGAGACGAAGGCCAGAGGAGGAGAGAGAGAACGAGGCCAGAGGAGAAGAGAGAGAATGAGGAGCCAGAGGGAGAGAGAGAGAGAGCCAGAGGGAGGAGAGATAGAGAGAGAGGCCAGAGGGAGAGAGAGAGAAGAGGCCAGAGGGAGGACAGGAGAGAGAGGAGTTAGAACGAGGGATGAAGGAGAAGAACAGGAGTCCAGGAGAGAGAACAGAGGAGGGCCAGAGGGAGGAGAGGAGTTAGACGAGGGAGACCAGAGGGAGGGAAGGGGGAGAATGAGAGTTAAGGCACGGAGGCCAGGGGAGGAGAGAGTAGAACGAGGGAGACCAGAGAGAGGAGAGAGAGAGAGGAGCCATAGGGAGGAGAGAGAGAGAGAGGCCAGAGGGGAGAGAGAGAGAGGAGTAGAACGAGGGAGGAGAGAGAGAGAATGAGGGAGGGCCAGAGGGAGGAGAGGAGTTAGAACGGGGGGAAGACACAATACAAAGGGCAATAAAGATGCGGAGAAAGAGAGGATGAGGGAGTGAGAGGAGACGAGAAAAGAGAAACTGAGAGGGATGGATATGCACAGGGTCGTTGCCTTCTTACTGGAGCGGATTATGAGCGTGATGGAAGAGTGTTTTAAATTAACAGGTCATTTGTGTCATGAGGAGGACTTAAATCATCGTGAATCAATGTCAGGGATGCAGGGGGAGACGAAAGTAGGGAGGAAGAAGCGGGGAGGCGGGGGAGGTGGGGGGACGTCCTGGCCAGTCAATGCTGAAGAAGGGGTGGAACAGAGGGGTGAGAGGAGATAGGGAGAGGGAAGAAAATAGAGGAGAGGAGAGGAGAGAGGAGTGAAATACATTTAGAAAAAGAGAAAAAAAGATAGAGAAAAGGAGAAACACACTGGACCACAGACGTCAATCAAGATCTATTCCATACTGGTTCAACACCATTTATTGATATTACACTTGGAAACAAAGTTGATTTTCCTCATGTGTTGCCCGTGGGGAAGGGAGAAACAAAGTGGTGATTCAAACCGTGTTTTGCGCCAGTGGGAAGGAGCGAGATGAAAGAGGAGGAGTGAGCACAATTAGACACCAACCAAATCATTGAGAGAAAACAAAAAAGATAATTACTTGACAACATTGGAAAGAATTCACAAAAAAACCAGAGCAAACTAGAATGCTATTTGCCTAAAACAGAGAGTAACCACCAGTGGCAAATACCTGACCACTGTGAACTGACCCAACTTAGGAAAGCTTGACTATGTCACATGACTCAGTGAGCATAGCCTTGCTATTATTCGAGACCAAGAGACCTGCCGCTAGGCAGACATGCTCTCAAGAGAAACAGGCTAATTTGCTCCACATGCCCACAAAATTTGGTGGAAACTGAGCGCACTTCCTAACTTCCTTGCCCAATGTATGGACCATTATTAGAGAGACGATATCCTCAGACTTACACAGATCCACAAAGACATTTTGAAAACAAATCCAATTTGATAAACTCCCATAATCTAACTGGGTGAAATTCCACGTGTGGCCATCACAGCAGCAGCAAGATGTGACTTGCCACAAGAAAAGTGGCAAACGCAGTGCAAGAACGAAACACCAGTGTAAATCAACCATATTTTGCTTATTTATTTTAACTTGTGTGCTTAACCATTTGTACATTGTTACAACACTGTAATAATATAGATTATGACCATTTGTACATGTCTTCTTGTTTTGAACTTCTGTATGTCGTAAGTTACTTTGAATTTGTATTGTTTATTCACGTTGTGTATATATCTAGCCTCACTTGCTTCGCAATGTTAAACACAGTTTCCCTGCCCAATACAAGCCCTGAATTGAATGAAATGAATAAAGAGAAAGGGAGAGAGCGACAGAAAGGGAGGGGACAGAAAAAAAAGTAGGGAATAATCCTCCTTTTGCTCTGGCTCATAAATGTCGTGGCCTCGTTTACCTACGTGATAAATGTTAACAGGGCGTAGCCAGTTGTAACGACTCAACAATGCTCGACCATGTTAAGAGCAGTTACAAAAGCCATATCTCGTTATACGGCACCATGATAAAATAATTTAATTTACATTCAAGACATTACTGAGAGAAAATAGAAGCAATGTAGAAAAAGGACTCCAATTTAAAAAAACGTTTCCCCCCATGTTTTAACTTCCTGAATTTGGTGACAGTGGTCTTTTACGATGATATGTTGTTACACAGCCGTTAGATGCACGCGTCGTGTGCGTAAACGATCGGATTGGTTCGTTTCCACGACACGGGTAAACAGACTACAGCAAGAGGAGGAGGAGCGTTTCCTACAGACTGTGTGATCTTCTGCTGCCATGGCTTCTAAATTCAGCCTTCAAAGAGTTTACAAACACGGGCACCATGTTGGAATTCGTACCATAGTAAAGTGTTGACAGAAGGCACCACATTGCTTCAAGGCATTGCGTGAAGAACATACAATCCAGAAAGCTGGTTCTTCTTCTCCCTCAGTTAAAAATCTCTGCAGCATTTTTTCCGCCTTTACCTTCGGAAGAGTTCTGACCGGCCTCGCTTCCAATACCATAGACTGAGTAGAGGAATGTAGATAGAATAGCAACACACACACCACCAACCACACACACATCACAACACCACCACACACAACACACACACACACACACACACACATACTGTACACATACACCACACATGACACTGACAACACATACTCTGTACACACACACACACACACACACACACACACACACACACATCACACACACACACACACATACTGTACACGCACGCACAAAAAAAACACAACACATCACACCACACACAGATATAGCTCCCTCCGCTTCCAAAAACTATGTCCTACCTCTGTGTTTTTCTGGTCTTTACTCTGCATGCGTCTAATGGCAAATAACATCGTCAAGCCTGTGGTCTTGGTGCTTCTGTTCCATATGCCTCTCGTCTCTCTCTTCTCTCACTGTTTTCCCTCCTTTCGTTTCTTTCCGTCTCACTTTATTCTCTGTCTCCACTTGGTCTCGCTACTAACTCTCGTCCCAAATATGTATTTGTCTCTTCTGCTCTCTCGGCTCCTGTTGGACAGGTGAATGTACAGACCAGACACCCGCAGACGACGGAAGAAGAGGTCCAAGAGTCAGAAAGAAATGAAAAAAAATTCTGACAGTTAGTTGTGACAGCAGAGTTGACGTGGGGTAAAAATAGTGCTGAGTGGTGTGTCTGTCATCTTGGTTCTCTTTGTTCATGTCAAGGAGCCATCCATGCAAGTTGTCCTGAAATCACAGCATTTTTTATATGTTATCTTGATTCAAGGCATTATGTTTTATTGTGCAACAACGTTCCATCCAGAGCATCTGTGTGACTGTGAGACAGGGAGCATGTTCCCTGGGCAACCGGTAGGACAGAAGGGACCACAGAGACATCAACGGGACGACATAGGACAGGAAAACTATTGTACTCATGGATATTGAATCTCCAGTTCTCCGTGTGAAGAACGAGTACCAGGACTGCCAGGTACGAGGGATCCTACACGACACATCCTCTCGAGGGAGAGAGCAGGTGCCCAGGGCGGAGACCCACTCTGGCAAGACAACGAGTGCCACTCGTCCAGACTGATGCCAAGAAGCATCCACAATGTGTGAGAACTGATAAGCCCATGACTTCTCTGCAGCACCACCTGGCAGGGATTGCCACTTCAACATGTTACCGTTCCACGTGAATTTGCTGAAGTTGGTAGCTTTAACTCAGTTCTATGTGTAAATCTAAAGTTTGGTAGCTTACCCATTCCACGTGTTAAATGCTAAAGTTGTGGCTTACCCATTCCACACGTAAAGCTATAAGTTGGTCTAGCTTTACCCATTCCACATGTACATGTAAGTGGCGTAGTATTACCCATTTCCACACGTAAATGCAAAAGTTGGTACATTACGATTCTATGTGTAAATGCAAAATTTGGTAGCTTTACCCGTCCACGTGTAAATGCTAAAAGTGGTAGCTTACCCATTCTACTGTGTAAATGCAAAAGTTTGTAGCTTTACCCATTCCACGGTATATGCTAAAGTTTGGTAGCTTTACCCATTCCACGTGGTAATGCAAAGTTGGTAGGCTTTACCTCATTCCAAACTGCTAAAATTGCGTATTACCAAGTGTATGCAAAGTGTCTTACGCCATTCCACGCGTGTAAATGCTAAAGTGTAGCTTCATTTGTGTAGCAATTGTATAACCCCATTCCACGTGAAATGCAAAAGTTTGGTACTGTTACCCATTTATGTTGTAAATGCAAAGTTGTAGCTTTACCCATTCCTATGTGTAAATGCTTAAAGTTTTGGTAGCGTTACCCATCTCCACGATGTAAATGCTAAAGTTTGTGGTACCATTCAGTGTCTAAGTTGATGCTTACCCATCCAATGTAAAGTGCAAAGATTGGTAGGCACACTACTGTTGCTATAAAGTTTGGACTTATTATGAAGTGCTGATTCTGACAATAGTTATTACAACAATGCCACTCATAAAGTGAAGATTTCACAAAGACACAGGAGTTTTTTGAATGATTCCAATACTTTTGTTTTTAAATATTAACTTAAATGAATATATCGTTATATATCTATTATGTATATAGGAATCGTACGTGATATTAATCCTCTATGTTCGGATGATCCGGACAGCACCTGTTCTCACAGTCAACTGATATAGGATTAGCCAATAGGCGGTGTTAGACATTCCACCTGGTCCATCTAGGGTGTGTTTGTGAAGCCATTCCACACCCATAAACAACAACAGCAGACCTAATGGAACTGTAACACGCTGCTTATCTAGTCCACCGCTCAAAGCCATGGGGAGGGAGCAGGGAGCGGAAGTGAGGGGAGAGGGAGCAGGGGAGGGAAGCTGAGGGGGAGAGGGAGCTGAGGGGGAGGGAGCTGAGGGAGGCGAGCCGTGAGGGGAGGGGGAGACGGGAAGGCTCAGGGACTGGGAGAGGAGCTGGGGGAGAGGTTGAGGGGAGAGGGAGGCGAGGAAGAGGGAGGCTAGGGGAGAGGGAGGCTGAGGGAGGGAAGCTGTAGGGGGAGGACGAGAGATGGCTGAGGGAGGGAGGCTAGGGAAGCTGGGGAGAGGAGGTGGAGGAGAGAGCTGAGGCGGAACGAGGGAGAGGGATGGCTGAGGGGGGAGGAAGCTAAGGGGAAGATGGAGGCTAGGGGACGGGAAGCTGAGGGAAGGAGGCTGAGGGGAGGGATAAGGCTGTGTAGGGAGGAGTGAGAGTGAGAATTGAATTTAATTGAAATTGAAATGCGATAAAGAGCTCTATTTTAGGCTGGCGTTAAAGGTGGCACTAGAGTAAAACGCAACGTTAGTTTGCAATTTTGTCAAGTAAAAACTGCATTTTCCAGCCCTAACGCCAGGTTAGGCAATTTACCTGTTTTATATCGTCTCACGTGCGCTCCGATTGGTGGGATGGAAATATTTGAGGTGTGTCCTTAAAAACATGAACCAAAGTGTTAATTTCAGGCATAGCTGATAGGGATTTTTAAGACCAACTAAAAACTGGTTTATTAAGCGGTAACACAGTTAGTTATGGTATGACTTTTGAGAGAGGAAACTATCCAGCCGTGACAGACACTGCCCGTATGAACATGGACGAAGTAGGCTAATGTGCTTTTGGTGCCTGTATACTTCGTATTTAGAAACTTAAAAACAACTAATCATCTTTCCCATTTTATTTGGTTAAAAACCAAGCATAGCCTCCCTTCCTCTCTTTTGTGCTGCCCAATGTAATCGCTAAGTAGTCAAGACTGTCGATAAAGTGGTTTGGCTCCTGAGACCGCTTGGAAATACATTTTTAATCACCAAATCTTTTTTTTAAGTTTGAGTGCGCTGACATTCCCTTTTTTTATTATCTATGCATTGTAGGGAGATATTATTTTAGCCATGCAGGCCCCATTTGGCTGTCCGTAAAACCCTCACCTTGACAGAGGCTAGGTGTCCATGCCCATCATACTGGTGAACCTCGTACTCAGAAATCTGTAACCTGCAACAAATGCTTGTTTTCCATGTTATATGTTCCAAAGCCAAGCCTTCGATTTAGCCTTACTTTAACAAGGACTGGGTCAACAGCAAATGCCTGCCTTTTTTTATCTTGGAGGTTTTATGATATCATACATTTTTTTTTACATGAATATATTGTTATTGTTGTTAAAAAAATAAAAAATMACTTGTTTTTTTTGTTATATTGTATTATAGCTAAACTTATTAGAATGATTACTGACTTTATGTTGACAACGTCCTTGGCGAGCTTGCAGTGCAACTTGGGAGATGTGTGGATGAGATCTGATCTGTAAAATGGTTCCAATTATGTTAATACAACACAGGTCTATTGGAGAGCAGTATAACGAGGATCATTCTCCCGTTCTCTTTAGACTGGATCCTCTGTCCAGCTACTGTGAAATGTTTGGATGTGCGTAAAAACCCTCCATAGTCTTCGTTGTTTTAATATTATATGGCCACGGGGAGAAACGATGGTGCTTGTAAGTGTGACATAGTGTACTTAAAACAAATTGTTGTTTTGTTGTAAATTTGATTGGAATTATTTGTTCTCTTTTTAGGCCTTATTAATAATTTAATTTATTCTTGCTTATTGACAATGTTTGCTATGTCCATGCATAGCCATATTGCAATATACAGTAAGCCTAGCCCCTATGTCAGTGTGAATGCTACTGAGGCCATGCAATTACTTAGAAYAATGTGKACTGCAAATGGGTTCAAGTTAAATATTTTGCCATTTTTGGTATTTCGTTTCTGTAATCCACTTAATAAATTATAACAGACTAACATTGGAATTGGAGTTGATTCCAAGGCAATACATAAAAACTGTAAGTACACAACTTGGAGCAACCACATATTTCACCATGGAGCACGTTCTGATTGGCTAGTGAGGCCAAGCCTTGACACACCCACAACGTGTTTATTCATCAAAACCMRGCCAGCAAGTGCATTGATAGTTGTAATAGTGAAAATAGCAACAATATTTATGACACACCCCTGGACCTATAGCGCTACTATCTGCAATTAGAGCCCTTAGATTGACCACTACGTTAGGTTAGTTCAAATACAGCTCTTAGATTGACCACTGCGTTAGGTTAGTTAAAATAGTGCCCTTAGATTGACCACTACGTTAGGTTAGTTAAAATAGAGCCCTTAGATTGACCACTGCGTTAGGTTAGTTAAAATAGTGCCCTTAGATAGACCACTACGTTAGGTTAGTTAAAATAGTGCCCTTAGATTGACCACTATGTTAGGTTAGTTAAAATAGAGCCCTTAGATTGACCTCTATTTTGAATAACTAACGTAGTGTCAAACTAAGGGCTCTATTTTAATAACGCTAATGTAGTGGTCAATCTCAGGGCTCTTTTTACTACCTAAGTGTGGTGCATATCTACGGGTTCTTAGTTGAAATAATAACGTAGTGGTCAATCTTTAAGGGCTTTCTTGGAACTAACTAACGTAGTGGTCTCAATCTAAGGGTTTATTTGAACTAACTGAACAATGACGTAGAATCTAAGGGCCTATTTTCTGACCTAACCTGAACAGAGTGGTCAAATCTAAGGGCCCTATTTTAATAACTGACAACCGAATGGTCAATCTTAGGGCTCCTATTTAAACAAACCTACACTATGGTCAAATCTAAGGGCTCTATTTTATAACTAAATAGTGGTCAATCTAAGGGCTTATTTGAACTAAACCTAAGTAGTGGTCAATTAAGGGTCTATTTTAACTAACCTAACATAGTGGTAATGCTAACAGGGCACTATTTTAACGTAACTAAACGTAGTGGTTATTAAGGGCAACAG
>NW_019947485.1:31634-38210 GCF_002910315.2 Salvelinus sp. IW2-2015
AACCTAACGAGTCGTAAATCATGTTCCTCCATTTATTAGCAAACCTACACATGGTAAATCTATGGCCCTATTTTAACATAACGCTTGAACAATGGTAAATTCTAATGCTCCATTTTAACAACCTAGACCAGATGGTAAATCTAGGCCCTATTTTAAAACATACCTGACCAGTGGTAAATCTATGGGCCCTATTTTAACAACCTAGACACAGATGGTAAATCTACGCTCCATTTAACAACCTAATGCAGTCGCGTACCCTTAGATTGACCACTACGTTAGGTTAGTTCAAATAGAACCCTTAGATTGACCACTACGTTAGGTTAGTTCAAATAGAACCCTTAGATTTCCCATTGAGTTAGGTTTGTTAAAATAGAGCTCAAAGTAAGTTTAGTTTATTAGGATCCACGTTAGCTACTGCACATGTGGCAGCTCCTCTTCCTGGGATATGTCTGTTCGAAGGGTATGCAAATAGACTATACTGGTAGTGAGGCATTTTCAACACACAAGTGTTTTATAAAAAWAAAAAAAAGACTATCAGAGAAGTAATCCATTTCTCCTCAACCCTCAACCACAAAAKACCATCATGCATGTTGTTGATGTTAGTTCTGTATCTTGCAGTTCAGGGCAAGGCGTGCTGCTCTGTTTTGACCCTATTACCGTAACAGTAATCAAGATGGGACAAGACCAGAGGCTGAACAACTAGTACAGTTGATCTTTCTGTCAAAAACACAGAAAAGAGACAGAATGACGTCAGTGTACTCCTTATGGACTCAAATGGGAAATATATACAAGAAAATAAACTTTTTCCCAAACACACAGTGTCTAAACTCCGGTGTCCAAACATCCAGCGCGCCCTAGACCTTCTGTCTGAGGACCAACTAGGGCCACCCAGCCACATAATAATAATACACACAGGTATAAACAACCTGAGAACACAGCATGAAAGGGTGGCCACAGCACTCAGAAGTGATTGAAAAAAATGTATTCTACTTTCCCCAACACACAAGTGGTTATCTTGACCCTGCTACCACAAAGAGTCTTCCACCTTGCAACCATACAGTGGGTAAACGCTAACCAAATGTCTACCTGGCCCACCACTCCACCCTGGACTTGAACAGCCTTTTACGATCAGGTCCATTTATAATAGTGAAGACATCACAACTATGAAATAACACATATGGGACACCGGTCTCCCGCGTGCCCTGCATTCTGTAGTACAGACATGATAAAATCCATTGTTTCTTCCCACAGACTCGTGGGGTGAGACAGGTATGCAGCTTAAGCCCCACCCTCTTCAACACACACATACAGTGGGGGGAACAAGTAATTGGCAATTACTGCAAATTAATTACTTAAAAATCATACAATGTGATTTTCTGGATTTTTGTTTTAGATTCCGTCTCTCACAGTTGAAGTGTACCTATGATAAAAAGTACAGACCTCTACATGCTTTGTAAGTAGGAAAACCTGCAAAATCGGCAGTGTGTCAAATACTTGTTCTCCCCACTGTATATATATATATATACATATGTCTGTGTGTATGTCGATATGTCTGTGTGTATGTATATATATATATATATATATATATATATATATATACACACAGACATATCGATGAATTGGCGAGGGCACTAGAACAAGTGTGTGGTTAAAATTGGCAAAAAGCACCACCCTCTTCAACATATATAAACAAATTGGCGAGGGCACTAGAACAGTCTGTAGCACCCGGCCTCACCCTACTAGAATCTGAAGATAATGTCTACTGTATGCTGATGATCTGGTACTTCTGTCAACAACCAAGGAGGGCCTACACCAGCACCTAGATCTTCTGCCCAGATTCTACCCGATCTGGGCCCTGACAGTAAATCTCAGTAAGACAAAAATAATGGTGTTTCAAAAAAAGATCCAGTCGCCAGGACTACAAATACAAATTCCATCTAGACACCACTGCCCTAGAGCAGACAAAAAACTATACATACCTCGGCCTAAACATCAGCGCCACAGGTAACTTCCACAAAGCTGTGAACGAGCTGAGAGACAAGGCAAGAAGGGCCTTCTATGCCATCAAAAGAAACATAAAATTCAACATACCAATTAGGATCTGGCAAAAAATACATGAATCAGTTCTAGAACCCATTGCCCTTTATGCTTGTGAGGTCAGGGGTTCGCTCACCAACCAAGAATTCACAAAATTTGACTAACACCAAAGTGAGACTCTGCATGCAGAATTCTGCAAAAATATCCCAAGTGTGCAATGTATAACGCCAATTAATGCATGCAGAGCAGAATTAGGCCGATACCTGCTAATGATACAAATCCACAAAAGAGCCATTAAATTCTACAGCCACCTAAAAGGAAGCGATTCCCAAACCTTAAAAAACAAAGCCATCAGAGAGATGAACGTGAAGAAGAGTCCCCTAAGCAAGCTGGTCCAGAGGCTCTGCCCCAGGACAGCAACACAATTAGACCCAACCAAATCACGAGAAAACAAAACAAATGCTATTAGGCCCTAAAGGCCCTAACCAGAGAGTACACAGCGGCAGAATACCTGACCACTGTGACTGACCCAAACGTAAGGAGAGCTTTGACTATGTACAGACTCAGTGAGCATAGCCTTGCTATTGAGAAAGGCTGTTTCTATTGGGGGAAATASCCCTCAATAAACTCCCATATCTATTGGGTGAAAAACAACACTGTGCAATCACAGCAGCAAGATCTGTGACCTGTTGCCAAATGAAAAGGTCAACCAGTGAAGAACAAACACCACTGTAAATACAACCCATATTAATGTTTATTTATTTTCCCTTTTATACTTTAACAATTTGCACATCATTACAACACTGTATATAGACATAATATGACATTTGAAATGTCTTTATTCTTCTGGAACGTCTGTGAGTGTAATGTTTGCTGATCATTTTTCTTGTTTATTTCACTTTTGTTAATTATCTATTTTGCTTGTTTTGGCAGTGTTATCATATGTTTCCATGCCAATAAAGCCTCTTTAAATTGAATTAAATTGAACATTGAATTGAGAGAGAGAGAGGTCTGCCGTTTGTGACAGAATGATGTCAGTTTAGAGAGAGAGAGAGAGAGTAAGAGATTAGAGGAGGAGAACAGAGGAGAGAGAGGAGATATGGAGAGCGAAACAGAGGGAGAAGAAGAAGACAGAGCGTAGAGGAGAGAGCGAGAGAGGAGCAGGGAAGCAGCAGGAGAGGAGAGTGAGGATGAGAGATGCGAGAGAGAGGAGCAGGAAGAGAGACAGAGGAGAGAGGGAGGAGAAGTGGCGAGAGGAAGCAAGAAGGAAAAGAGAGGAGAGATGAGAAGAGAGAGAAGAGACAAGACACGAGAGAGAGGGAGAAGAGGATGAGAGAGAAGAAGATGAGAGATGAGAGACGAAGAGACACGAAAGAGAATGAGAAAGATATGCGAGAGAGAAGAGAGAGAAGGAGCAGAGAGACTAGCAGGCGGAAGACGAGAGCGGACGAGGAGAGAGACGACACTAGACGGAGAGGACGAGAGAGGAAACAGAGGGAGGAGAAGAAGAGAAGAGCATGGAGAAGAGGAAGAGGAGAGAGACAGAGGGAAATAGAGAGAGGCGACGAGAGAGGAGACGAAGACCGAGAAGACCTCGAGAAAGAGAGGAGAGGTCAGCCCTGTAGTGACACGAAATGTTCGTTAGTTCAGATGACGTGACGAAGGAAACACCAACTTTATGAATTTTTGGACCATCACACTTCTCCCTTCTGTGGTCTCCGAGTAACCCTTTTATCATTTGTAGGGTCCTCTCCAGCGAATGCGCTGTGGAGCAGCTAGAGGTGTTAGCTAGGTTCCAAAATCGGCAAACCCGCATCCATACGGCGCAGGTCAAAGTACATGCCACTATATAGGGAATAGGGCTGCCATTTGAGGTCAAACCCTTATATTCGCTGGGCATTTTAACTCGGGATATTCAAGGCCATTATTGTGTGTCTAAGAGAACACGACTAGTTGTGGTATCAGTATGCATGGGAACATGACAGTTAATCTCAGACTGCTTCAGACTTTAACAGCACGTTAACTATGTTTACAGTATAAAACCATGTCATATATTTTATTCCTCAGCCCAGCACGTATACAGGGACATTTCAAACAAATAAGCTTCTCCATTGTTTGAGGCAGCTTGATTTTCCAAGAAAGAAACAAGTAAGCCTAAATTACTAGCAACGATGGCGAAGTAATTTTAAAACGGAGTGAATTCTAGGCACCTTCTAACAGGATCCATATCTCGATGTTGTTAGTTGTGAACCAGCAGCTGCCATATTCACGGTTCCTTATCCACCTTTCTGAGGGGGAAACGTTTCTCAACACTTGTTCTGACACGACGACAAACGGGCATCAGCACAACAGCCGCCGCACCAACACACCCACACCAACACACACACACACACACACACAACACACACACACACACACACACACACACACACACACACACACACACACACACACACACACACACACACACACACACACACACACACACACACACACACACACACACACACACCACACACACACACACACACACACACACAGAGAGAGAGAGAGAGAGAGAGATGGTTCCTTAGCCAGCCATATGAGGGGTGAAATTTTCTCCAACATTGTTTGGAGAAACACACACACACACCACACACACACACATGAGAGAGAGATGGTTCCTTAGCCAGCCATATGAGGGGTGAAATGTTTCTCTGATAATGGTTCCGTGGGCTAACTGCTGAGGGGGTTTAGTCCTCCTAATGGTGCAGCAGATCAAGTGCTGCTCAGTTCTGTCATGCCCTGACCGTAGAGATATTTTTATTCTCTATGCTTGGCTGGTCAGGGTGTGACTCGGGTGGGAAACTCTATGTTCTATATTTCTATGTTTTGGCCGGGTACGGTTCTCAATCAGGGACAGCTGTCTATCGTTGTCTCTGACTGGGAATCATACTTAGGCAGCCTGTTTTGACACCTTTAGTTTTGTGGGGATGTTGTTTTTTGTTAGCTCTGTGAAGCCTACGGTACGTGACGTTCGTTATTATTTCGTTGTTTTGTTTGGTGTTCTGAGAAAATAAAGAATCGCGAACACGTACCACGCTGCACCTTTGGTTCACTTCTTCCGACGGGCGTTACAAGTTCTCTTTCCATGGGCTGTAAGACGCAGTTAGAACAGGAGATCCCCCCCCAAAAAACTCTGTTCCGTAGGTTACTAGAAGGAAACACCTCCATAATGGCTTCTCTCTCAAGCAATAAAGAACGCTTGTGCTTTTCATTTTTCAGGCTTTCTTTGACGATAGGGACGCTTCTGTTGGTCTTGTGTTGACATTATGTCCTCGATCATTTTCAATGAATATACTTGCGATAATGTACTTGCAATACCTAGAGAAGCAGTAATTAAAAAATAATWMAAAAAATACAATGCAAAGGTGTATTTCCACACACACCGGACAATTGCAGTGAAATGTCTTGTTTTACAGGGTTGGCCATAGTAGTACAGCGCCCCTGGAGCAAATTAGGTGTAAGTGCCTTGCTCAAGAGCACATCGGCATATTTCTCACCTTGTCTGCAATTATTCAAATGGTCCCGTCCCCTTTTCATTGCCTACTGATTCATTCTGAGCCAGGTAAGACTTCCACAAGTTATTCCTCCCTGATTCATTCTGAGCCAGGTAAGACTTCCACAAGTTATTCCTCCCTGATTCATTCTGAGCCAGGTAAGACTTCCACAAGTTATTCCTCCCTGATTCATTCTGAGCCAGTTAAGACTTCCACAAGTTCTTAACTTTCTCTTTCATTATCTTTCTATTTCTACTTTGTTTTCTCTCTTTAGAGAACCATCTCTGCCGTTTAAGTCTCTATATCTCTTTTCCTCCTCTCCTCCTCCTCCTTCCATCCCTCTCTTCCTTTTCCCCCATCTATCTCTCCTGTAATTGCATATGCCTGCCCTCATAGCGATCAACCCGTGGCAATTAAAGAACCTGGCCGCATCACAAATGGCACCCTATTCCATTTATAGTGCACTACTTTTGACCAGAGCCATGTAGTGCACTTTATAGGGAATAGGGTACTATTTGGGACACAGWAGAAATAGTGTTTTTTACACTCCGCCAGCTAATGAACGGAGAAGAATTCGTTGGTCCAAAATAGTGTCATTATCTAGAGGTTGAAGAAACTTCCCTCAAAAAGTTTAGAGTCATAAATWAATTGGGACTGATCAGTGGATTAAAATAATTCAGAGGAAGGAGGGAAAATCTTGATTGGTGTTCATGTGTTCATATAACCTGCAGCCCTTTTCAACATTATAGTTGAAAAGGGCTGCAGGTTAGTCAGGTTAAGTAAGGTTAAGCCTTACTCTGCAGTTTTCATAGAATTTGATCCAAAAAAGGTATGTCTGTTTGAGCTGACATCTCACAGTTCAATCATGTGGATGGTTGAGAAAGATGGAATAGTTCCTGTATCCTTCTCCTCATGTCAACATTAATTAGTTCCTGTATCCCTCTCCTCATGTCAACATGAATAGTTCCTGTATCCCTCTCCTCATGTCAACATGAATTAG
>NW_019947485.1:43173-44593 GCF_002910315.2 Salvelinus sp. IW2-2015
TGTATCCCTCTCCTCACATCAACATTAATTAGTTGCTGTATCCCTCTCCTCATGTCAACATGGAATGCATTAGAGAGAGAGAGTGATGTTGACCTTTAATAGAGCTCATGACTCTGTTGGATGTTTCACACCTGGAGTTGCTATGCTATCATTGAGTTGCTCTGGTAAACTTGATAAATGAGTCCTGTCAGAGTTTGAGGCTGCGTCCCGAATGGCAGCCAAGTCCCTACACTGCACTTCCCTTTGACCAGATCCTATAGGGCTTTGTGTTGGGGATATATTACCATTTGGGACGCAAGCTGAGAGTTGGGGGTTGGAGCTTTGCGGTTTTGTAGGTTATATTTCACCTCACAGGAAAACAGCGAATCAATTACATTTTAGCGTTTCTGACTCTGTACCCTGTAAGAATGCAGGGAATTATCTGACTCTGGGCCCTGTAGGATTACAGGGAGTAATCTGACTCTGGGCCCTATAGGAATGCAGGGAGTAATCTGACTCTGGGCCCCGTAGGATTACAGGGAGTAATCTGACTCTGGGCCCTATAGGAATGCAGGGAGTAATCTGACTCTGGGCCCTATAGGAATGCAGGGAGTAATCTGACTCTGGGCCCTGTAGGATTACAGGGAGTAATCTGACTCTGGGCCCTGTAGGATTACAGGGAGTAATCTGACTCTGGGCCCTTGTAGGATTACTGTTAGTAAATCTGACTCTGGGCCCTTAAGGATTATCAGGCGAGTAATCTGATCTGGGCCCTGAGGAATCAGGGAGTAATCTGACTCTGGGCCCTAAGGACATGATGCAGGGAGTAATCTGACTCTGGGCCCTATAGGAATGAGGAGTAATCTGACTCTGGCCGTAGGATTACAGGGAGTAATCTGACTCTGGCCCTTAGGATTACAGTTGAGTAATCTGACTCTGGGTCCTTAGGATAAGTTAGTAATTCTGACTTCTGGGCCTGTAGGATTACAGGAGTATCTGACTCTGGCCCTGTGTTGGATTACAGGGAGTAATCTGACTCCGCCCTATAGGAATGCAGGGAGTAATCTGACGCGGGCCCTATACGGATTAAAGTTAGTATCTGACTCTGGGCCTGTAAGGATTACAGGGAGTAATCTACTCCTGGGCCCTATAGGAATCGCAGGGAGTAGCTGACTCTGCCTTGAATACAGTTAGTAATCTGACTCTGGCCTTGTAGAAAATACAGTTAGTAATTTGACTCTGGGCCCTGTAGGAATACAGTTAGTGCATCTACTGTGGGGCGCTGTAGAAAACAGTTAGTAATCTGACTCTCGGCCTCTTAAGGATTACGTTAGTAAATCTGACTTCTGGGCCCTTAGGATTACAGGGAGTAATCTACCGGGCCTTGTAAGATACAGGGCGTAATCTGACTCTGGGCCGCTCTATAGATTACAGGGAGTTA
>NW_019947486.1:0-4977 GCF_002910315.2 Salvelinus sp. IW2-2015
GAAAGAGATACGCTTCCTCCTCGAGCACACTGACATTTCCCCACAGGCAGGCTGCAGTAGAAGATAATCGCCTGAGGAAGGGGTCGGGCAATGGTGGGAGGAGTCAGGAAAGGGTGAGGAAAGCATCTGGAGGGAGGAGAGAGGTGGGAGGACAGTCAGGAAGGGTGAGGAAAGCTGGAGAGAGAAGAGGGTGGGAGGACAGTCAGTGCAGGGTGAGGAAAGTGTTGGAGAGGAGAAGAGAGTGCAGGACAGTCAGGAAGGGTGAGGAAGCGTGGAGAGAGGGGAGAAAGTGGGAGGACAGTCAGGAAGGGTGGGCAAGGCTTGGAGGGAGGAGAGAGTGGCAAGGAAAGTCAGGACAAGGGTGAGGAAAGCGTTGGAGAGAGGGGAGAGGTGGGAGACAGTCGGAAGGGTGAGGAAGGCTTGGAGGGAGGAGAGAGGTGGAGGACAGTCCACGGAGGGATGAGGATGGCTTTGGAGGGGAAGGAGAGAGGTGAAGGACAGTTCAGAAGGGTGAGGAAAGCGTGGAGAGGAAGGAGAGGTGGGAGGACAGTCAAGGAAGGTGAGGAAAGCGTTGGGAGAGGGGAGAAGTGGGAGGACTGTCAGGAAGGGTGAGGAAAGGTTTGGAGGGAGGAGAGAGGTGGCAGGACAGTCAGGAAGGTGAGGAAAGCGTTGGAGAGAGGGGAGAGTGGGAGGAACAGTCAGGAAGGTGAGGAAAGGGCCTTGGAGGGAGGAGAGAGGTGGCAGGTACAGTCAGGAAGGGTGAGGAAACGTTTGGAGGAGGGGAGGAGGTGGGGACACGTTCCAGGAAGGGTGAGGAAAGGGTCAGAGGGAATTTGAGGGGTTAGGAGCGGTTCAGCAAGGGGGTGGGGAGGGCCAGGATCTGCACTGCAGGCAACAGTGGACAGAGTGGACGATGGGTTGACTTCCTCCCCTGATCCCAGATGCCCGGAGAGCCCCCTGATCCTCCTCTTGGCGCTGTTGCCCACACGACCCGCTGCTGCCTCTTCATGCTCTGACTCCAAACTGTAACCACACATTAAAGGCCAATCTTATTCATTCAACTGGTTGGCTTATAAAGCTGGCTCTGTCGCGACTAATCTGAAGCCCAAGATTTAACAAGTACGTGAACCACAGGCATAAGGTCTACATACAGTGTACATAGACATTAGTCTACATACAGTGTAATAACATATCATAGTAAGACATTAGTCCTACATACACGTGTACATAGACCTTAGTCCCACATACAGTTGTACATAGACATTAGTCCTACATACAGTGTACATAGACATTAAGTATAATACAGTGTAGATACATTAGGTTCAGTACAGTGTAGATAACTAGTTACATATTACAGCATAGTCTACAACATGTACAAGTGGTTAGATAAGTGTACAGTTAGTCTACATAAGTGTACACAAGGCATTAGTCCTACATACCAGGGTACGCAGCATTAAGTCTACATACAGTGTACACAGCATCTAGTCCTACATACAGTGTACACAGGCATTAGTCCTACATCAGTCGTACACAGGCATTAGTCTACATACAAGTGACAAGCATTAGTACTACATAACAGTGTACACAGGCATTAGTCCCTACATACAGTGTACAGAATTAGTCACATGTTAAAGGTGTCTACATACAGTGTCACAAGGCATTACATAGTCTAACATAGTCTACATACAGTGTACCACGGCATTAGTCTAAACATCACCAGCATTAGTCACATAGGTACATAACATTAAGTCTACATACAGTGTACATAGACATTAGTCCTGCATATCAGTTAGATAGACATTAAGTCCTACATACATGTACACAGGCATTATTCCTACATACAGTGTACACAAGGCATTAGTCCTACATACAGTGTACACGGCCAATTAGTCTACATACAGTGTACCATAGACATTAGTCCTACATACAGTTGGTACATAGACATTAAGTCTACATACAGTGTAACATGACATTAGTCTGCAAATATAGTGTAGATAGACATTAGTCCTACATACAGTGTACACAGGCATTCAGTCCCTACATAACAGTGTACACAGGCATTAGTCCTACATACAGTGTACATAGACATTAGGTTACAACAGTTACACCAGGCATAGTCCTACAGTACAGTAAGGTAATACAGTGTAGATAAGACTTAGGTCACATACAGTGTAAGATAAGGCATTGGGTCTACATACAGTGTACATAGACATTAGGTCTACATACAGTGTAGATAGACATTAGGTCTACATACAGTGTACATAGACATTAGGTCTACATACAGTGTACACAGGCATTAGTCTACATACAGTGGTACATAGACATTAGGTCTAACATACAAGTGTAGATAAGACATAGGTCTACATACAGTGTAGATAAGGCATTGGGTCTACATACAGTGTACATAGACATTAAGTCCTACATACAGCGTACATAGACATTCACCACGGACCACACACAGACAGCAGACATATGGGATTCATAGAGGACCACTCAACTTTGGACTAGCACATTCAAATGCAGAGCACACGTTAGGAGAATAAGAAATATATAGGTATGAACTGCTGTAGAGGGAAGGGTCATACTCGTCACAGTTCTGCAGTGAAGAGAGAACCGTCTTTCTTGAGTGACACATTCAAAGCAGGGAGGCTTTTTTCTCTTTTTCGGGAGACAGATGGTTGCGAGTGCACAATGAGGATGGTTGACATTGACGAGAGAAAGTGTTGCCTCTGCCAAGTCCACACGTCACCTCAGTATGCAGCCTTGTGTCAGCCATCCATCCATCGCTCTGTCTGGCCATACAGCTTTTTCAATACACCACTAATGGAGATTCATTACAACCACACTGAGAACAGTGAGTGATGTGGTGGGTCATTCACGAGGGCTATCTGATCAAAGGACTGAGTGTGTAAGCCACACTGGACCATAACTGAGAAGGTAACACATCACATTAAGAAGTGTCTGTAAATGGTTTATAAGTAGGTTTAAACAGTTACCCACTCACTGCCTACGTCTCAGACAACTCACTTCAACTCAACACACGCTTCACACACCTCGTTCGCCACACCACACCTTCGCTGATTCGTCGTCTATTCTGCGCTCCACACTCACAACTCCTCTCTCAACACATACACTCCAAATCTCAACCGCCTGTCTACTTCTACACCACCGGCTACCTCTAGCTGTCCAACAGCTGCCTATTTAAAGCGTACTTACTGTAAAGTGTCCCCTCATTTACAGCGTACCTTACTGTAAAGTGTTATTTAAAGCGTACCTTACTGTAAAGTGATATTTAAAGCGTGCCTTACTGTAAAGTGTTATTTAAAGAGTACCTTACTGTAAAGTGTTATTTAAAGCAGACCTTACTGTAAAGTGATATTTAAAGCAGACCTTACTGTAAAGTGATATTTAAAGCGTACCTTACTGTGAAGTGATATTTAAAGCGTACCTTACTGTAAAGTGACATTTAAAGCGTACCTTACTGTGAAGTGATATTTAAAGCGTACCTTACTGTGAAGTGTGACCAGTCAGACAATACTTACGGTTGTTCCCCAGCTCCTCAAACAGATACTGCATCTTCTCCCACTGGGTACCATTCTGATTAGGTGGGGCTTCAAGAGGAATGAAGGCCCTGCAAAAAATACTATTCATTAAAACCATTGSCTTTATTAGAAGTAAAATATGATATAGCCTGGTCCCAGATCTGATYGAAGTTKGCTATACAGCACAAACAGATCTGGGACCAGGCAAGTTAAAATAAGCCCAACTGTGAAATGCAGGTTAGAACATGTGATAGCCTACTTTGTAAAGTAAATGTCTTAGAGAAGCCATGACGTTGGGTATCTCCAGTGCATTTCTTAATGGAAACACAATGTTTTGATTACGTCCCTTGATAATAATTTATGAGTTCAAGGCCTTGTTTTGGTTGTACACAAACAAAACAGACAAATAGACAAAGAAAGAAATGAATCATTCTGTTATCTATTGATTAGATTTGGGTAGTGTGAAAAGCATTGTCAAAGATACAACCTACTCTCACTTCAAATTATTGCATTGCATTTATTTCAAGAAGTTGCTGCTACTAAACCCTCTACCACTAGTCATTGATGTGTTGCCGCTACTACCCTCTACCAAAGTCATTGATGCTGTTGCCACTACTAAACCCTCTACCAATAGTCATTGATGATGTTGCCACTACTAAACCCTCTACCAATAGTCATTGATGTTGTTGCCACTACTAAACCCTCTACCAATAGTCATTGATGTTGTTGCCCTACTAAACCCTCTACCAATAGTCATGGATGCTGTTTGCCACTACTAACCCTCTACCAATAGTCATTGATGCTGTTGCCACTACTAACACCCTCTACCAATAGTCATTGATGTGTTGCCACTACTAAACCCTCTACCAATAGTCATTGATGCTGTTGCCACTACTAACCCTCTACCAATAGTCATTGATGCTGTTGTCACTACTAAACCTCTACCAATAGTCATTGATGCTGTTGCCACTACTAAACCCTCTACCAATAGTCATTGATGCTGTTGCCATACTAAACCCTCTACCAATAGTCATTGATGTTTGCCACTACTAAACCCTCTACCAATAGTCATTGATTGTTGCCACTACTAAACCCTCTACCAATAGTCATTGATGCTGTTGCCACTACTAAACCCTCTACCAATAGTCATTGTATGTTGTTCCGCTACTAAACCCTCTACCATAGTCATTGATGCTGTTGCCGCTACTAAACCTCTACCAATAGTCATTGTCTGTTGCCTACTAAACCCTCTACCAATAGTCATTGATGCTGTTGCCGCTACTAAACCTCTACCAATAGTCATTGATGCTGTTGCCGCTACTAAACCCTCTACCATAGTCATTTGATGTTGTTGCCGCTACTAAACCCTCTACCAATAGTCATTGATGTTGTGCCGGCCTACTAAACCCTCTAAATAGTCATTGATGCTGTTGCC
>NW_019947486.1:7275-13294 GCF_002910315.2 Salvelinus sp. IW2-2015
CATGATGATGTTGCCACTACTAAAACCCTCTACCAATAGTCATTGATGTTTTGCCACTTACTAACCCTCTACCAATAGTCATTGATGCTGTTGCCTACTAAACCCTCTACAATAGTCATTGATGTTGTTGCCGCTACAAACCCTCTACCAATAGTCATTGATGCTGTTGCCGCTACTAAACCCTCTACCAATAGTCATTGTTGCTGTTGCTTTCTACTAAAACCCTCTACCAATAGTCATTGATGCTGTTGCCGCTACTAACCCTCTACCAATAGTCTTGATGTGTTGCTTCTAAACCTTACCAATAGTCATTGATGTTGTGCCGCTACTAAACCCTCTACCAATAGTCATTGATGTTGTTGCCGCTACTAAACCCTCTACCAATAGTCATTGATGTGTTGTGCCGCTACTAAACCCTCTACAATAGTCATTGATGCTGTTGCCGCTACTAAACCTCTACCAATAGTCATTGATGCTGTTGCCGCTACTAAACATCTACCAATAGTCATTGATGCTGTTGCCGCTACTAAACCTCTACCAATAGTCATTGATGCTGTTGCCACTACTAAAACCATCTACCAATAGTCATATGATTTGTTGCCACTACTAAACCCTCTACCAATAGTCATTGATGCTGTGCCACTACTAAACCCTCTACCAATAGTCATTGATGCTGTTGCCACTACTAAACCCTCTACCAATAGTCATTGATGCTGTTGCCACTACTAAACCCTCTACCAATAGTCATTGATGCTGTTGCCACTACTAAACCCTCTACCAATAGTCATTGATGCTGTTGTCACTACTAAACCCTCTACCAATAGTCATTGATGCTGTTGCCACTACTAAACCCTCTACCAATAGTCATTGATGCTGTTGCCACTACTAAACCCTCTACCAATAGTCATTGATGCTGTTGCACTACTAAACCCTCTACCAATAGTCATTGATGCTGTTGCCGCTACTAAACCCTCTACCAATAGTCATTGATGCTGTTGCCGCTACTAAACCCTCTACGAATAGTCATTGATGCTGTTGCCGCTACTAAACCTCTACCAATAGTCATTGATGCTGTTGCCGCTATTAAACCCTCTACCAATAGTCATTGATGCTGTTGCCACTACTAAACCCTCTACCAATAGTCATATGCTGTGCCACTACTAAACCTCTACCAATAGTCATTGATGCTGTTGCCACTACTAAACCCTCTACCAATAGTCATTGATGCTGTTGCCACTACTAAACCCTCTACCAATAGTCATTGATGCTGTTGCCACTATAAACCCTCTACCAATAGTCATTTGATCTGTTGCCACTACTAAACCCTCTACCAATAGTCATTGATCTGTTGTCACTACTAAACCCTCTACCATAGTCATTGATGCTGTTGCCACTACTAAACCCTCTACCAATAGTCATTGATGCTGTTGCCGCTACTAAACCCTCTACCAATAGTCATTGATGCTGTTGCCGCTACTAAACCCTCTACCAATAGTCATTGATGCTGTTGCGCGCTACTAAACCCTCTACCAATAGTCATTGATGCTGGTGCCGCTACTAAACCCTCTACCAATAGTCATTGATGCTGTTGCCCTACTAAACCCTCTACCAATGTGTAGTTGGATTAATGCAGTTGTTTTCCTGGGGAATGAAATGGTCTGCCCTAATCAGCTTAATAAATAACAGTTACAGCCCTTCCCAGGAATACGTTCCATCTCTAGTCAGTGTTTGGTAATGTCTATGTTAGTCCAACAAAATGCACACCTTGGATACATTTAATTGCGGGTCCAAAAGAAATGCTACAGTAAATTATCTTTGTCATTTAACCCTGAAGAAGGCTTTCAATACAACAAACATGAATATTTCAATATTTCCCTCCATCCTGTTGGTTTCAGTGGCAGGTGTTAGCTAGTCTCGCGCTCAGACTGGGGGGATTGTCTGACGTTCTGACAGTGAAGAGAGTTCCCTGAATACATTCCCTTCAATGCTAGGTAAATAAACCTGTCTAGCAGAGACAACTTTATAAATAGTGTTTGGGAAACTAAAAGTTCTTGTGCACTACTGATGATGCTGACGGGCTGTGATAGATAGCATATGTTTTTTTTGCAGTCTATTGTTGAGACCTTTACCTTCTCCGCCGCAGCCTGTCCTACCCATCGAATTACTTTTATAATTAACAGGCAATTCATCTAATTATGATGTTTAAACTATGACCCAAATGGCACCCCATTCCCTTTAGAGTGCACTTCTTTTTCCCATGGCCCATAGGGCTCTGGTCAAAAGTAGTGCACTAATTAGGGAATAGGTGCTATTTAGGATCCCTGACTTTGGGATCTATGTTCTGCTGGCGTTAACACATTGCTAGTGTCAAACCACATTCGGTGGCAATTTTGACAAGTTAAAGCCAGAGCTGTGCTATTTTCAAACTATTGTGCAAGGATTGATAATTGACCTGTTTAATATCAGCACACTTGCGGTCAGAAGGGAGGGGTGGAAATATTTGAAGTGTGCCCTTAAAAACATGATCCAGAGTGCTAATTTCAGGSAGCGCTGATATTTAAGACCAAACAAAAGCTGGTTTTGATTTGATAGGATCCCTATTAGCCGACACCAATGGCAACARCTAGTCTTACTGGGGTCCGACACATAACGAAAAATACATTACAGACAAAAGACTTTACAATTTACATACATTTATAAACATGTAGTGTCTGTGTGTGTGCATCTATTAGTTCCACATACATGTCAGTACATACACACCACAAGTAGGTCACATGGGGGAGAGGCGTTGTGCCGTGAGGTGTTGCTTTATTTGTTTTTTGAAACAAGGTTTGCTGTTCTCTTGCGCTGTATAAGATGGAAGGGAGTTCCATGCACTCTAATGGCTCTGTAAAATACTGTACGTTTTCTTGAACTTTTTTATGGACCTGGGGACTGTGAAAGACCCCTGGTGCGATGTCTGGTGGGGTAAGTGTGTGTCAGAGCTGTGTGTAAGTTGGCTATGCAAACATTATGGAACTTCCAACACATTGTTTCTTATAAAAACAAGAAGTCAGTCGATTGTATAAAAACTAGAAGTCAGTCGATTGTTATAAAACTAGAAGCCAGTCTTTCGTCAACTCTTAGCCAAGAGAGACTGACATGCATAGTATTAATATCAGCCCTCTGATTACAATGAAGAGCAAGACGTGCCACTTTGTTCTGAGCCAGCTGCAGCTTAACTAGGGATTTCTTTGCAGCACTCGACCACCGACTGGACAATAATCAAGATAAGATAAAACAAGAGCCTGCAGGACTTGCTTTTTGGTGTCAAAAAAGCAGAGCATTTCTTTATTTTTCTACCCAAGTTATAGACTGTTTTCTCTGCTACCAACAGCAAGCGGTACTGGAGAGCAAAGTCTAGGACAAAAAGGCTCCTCAACATCTTCTACTGCTGAACAATTAATAAAATCGCATTGGACAATTTACATTGACCCCCACCTCCCTCCCTTTTTGTACACTGCTGCTACTCGTGTTTCTATCTATGCATAGTCACTTCACCCCCACCTACATGTACAAGTTACCTCAACTAGCCTGTACCCCCGCACACCGACTCGGTACCGGTGCCCCCTGTATATAGCCTCATTATTGTTATTCTTATTGTGTTACTTTTTATTAGTTTTAGTATTTTGTCTAATTGGTAATATTTTCTTAACTCTTCTTGAACTGCACTGTTGGTTAAGGGCTTTTAAGTAAGCACTTCATGGTAAAGTCTACACTTGTTGTGTTCGGCGCATGTGACAAAGTTTGATTTGAACACAATGCTTTGTTTAATGCCAGTGGCAGGTCATTTTTGTTTATCCTGGCGATTTATGACATCATTACTTTTACATGTATTTATTGTTGTTGTTGTAAAAAAAAAGATTGGCTTTAATTTAATAAGCAAATTTATTAGAATGATTCTCCATCCTGGTTTTAGCGGTAACGCGGTTGGTTATGGCATGATTTTTGACAGCAGAAACCCAGCCTATCTAGCCATGATGCACACTGCCCATATGAACATGGAACAACAGTAATGTGTAGTGCCTAATGTGGACGACATTAATGTGTAGATTAGCATAACATGTGGAACACAGTCATGTGTATATTAGCCTAATGTGGAACAACAGTCATGTGTGATTAGCCTAATGTGGAACAACAGTCATGTGTAGATTAGCCTAATGTGGAACAACAGTCATGTGTAGATTACCTAATGTGGAACAACAGTAATGTGTAGATTAGCCTAATGTGGAACAACAGTCATGTGTAGATTAGCCTATGTGGAACAACAGTATGTGTAGATTAGCCTAATGTGGAACAACAGTAATGTGTAGATTAGCCTAATGTGGAACAACAGTAATGTGTAGATAAGCCTATGTGGAACAACAGTAATGTGTAGATTAGCCTAATGTGGAACAACCGTAATGTGTAGATACAGCTAATGTGGAACAACAGTAATGTGTAGATGTGCCTAATGTGGAACAACAGTAATGTGTAGATTAGCCCTAATGTGGAACAACAGTAATGTGTAGATTAGCCTAATGTGAACAACAGTAATCTGTGTAGATAGCCCTAATGTGGAACAACAGTTCATGTGTACGATTTAGCCTAATGTGGAACAACAGTCATGTTAGATTACGCCTAATGTGGAACAACAGTACATGTGTAGATTAGCCTAATGTGGAACAACAGTAATGTGTAGATTACCCTAATGTGGAAAGAAAACACAAAAGTAATGTGTACAGTAATGGACATGACTTGGTTTCCTCTATCGTAATCGCTCCTCTTTCACCCCAGCTGCCAACTAACCCTGATTCAGATGACCATCCTACCCATGCTAGATTATGGAGACATAATTTATGATCAGCAGGTAAGGGCGCTCTCGAGCGGCTAGATGTTCTTTACCATTCAGCCATAAGATTTGATGCATTGTTGTCTCCCTCTCTTGCCTGTGTGCTGTTATCTGTGTCCAATAATGTTTGTACCATGTTTGTGCTGCTCCATGTTGTGCTGCTGCCATGTTTTTGTCATGTTGTTGTTGCTACCATGCTGTGTGTCATGTGTTGCTGTCATGCTTTGTTGTTGTCTTAGGTCTCTCTTTATGTAGTGTTGTGGTGTCTCTCGTCTTGATGTGCCTTTTGGTAGGCCGCCATTGTAATAAAAATGAGTTGGAGGCTGACGTGAAATGCCTGGCTGCGGATTTGAAAAAGGTTTTAGAGTGATTCTCTCGCCTCAATAACAGACTGGTATCGATCCCAGAGTCCAGCGGAAATGCTCGCGCCACGGATAATTATGTTTAGTTATAACATACTAGTCTTGTATAGTCGGGGAGTTGGCGAACCCATTCAGGATTATATGATGTGATCTAATGTTTTGATCATTCTAGTGTGCTTGTCTTACAAGCATTCAGTCATTTTATTTCATTGTATTAAGGTTTTACTTAACTCCTGTGTCTAGGCTGTCTCGCTCAACCTATTCAGTTTGTTTACATGTGTCTCAGTGACTCAAATATTTTTGGTTATTTGTTTACTGCATCCGTTTGTACGACCAAAGTAAACAATAAAATGTTCCGAAGCTACACGTTTTGGGGGTCTTCACTTCAATTTTAAAGGTTTTGAACGTCCTTTATGCCCAGCAAACGTTCAACATTGCGCACACGATAATTCTTTTTGGTCTTGGCTCTAAGTTGTCTTAGGCGTCAAACTAGACATTTATTATTATTTTTGATTGCTTTACTACGATTTGCTTACTTCAAATTAGTTTTTGGCTGAGAGCCTTTATACATTTTGTTTATTTTCTCTCTCAATGCCTGTTTAGACTGGAATATATTATACACATCTACAAGTGGTGCTTTGTAATTTCGTTTGCACAAGCGATTCACTTTAATTTTCTCTCTTTTTGCTGCTTGATCCACTAACACAAAAACGCGACTTTAAAGAGCGGGACTGTGGGTTAGTTTAACACCGCACTCTCACAAACATACTGTGTGAAGAGAACATGT
>NW_019947486.1:18382-20328 GCF_002910315.2 Salvelinus sp. IW2-2015
TGCTTTTCCACTCTATGCTCTAATGACAGGGTTGTATAGCGGGAGTGCTCAGGGTGGCCGAAATAATATGATCAAGTGCATTTCGTGGAACATCAAAGGGGTTAATAACCCAGTAAAGCGTAAGAGGGTGTTGACACACTTAAAGGGTTTGAATGCAAATGTTGCATTTCTACAAGAGACTCACTTGAGRACTGGTGAGCATTTTAGGATGAGTAGGGACTGTGTTGGTCAAGTGTTCCACTCTAACTTTCATAGTAAATCAAGAGGTGCTGCCATTTTGGTTGATAAATCTACTCCCTTTGTACCTTCTGAGGTTATTGCTGATCCTAAGGGATGATACGTCATAGTAACCGATAAACTGTTTTCTACCCCTCTTGTGATGGCTAGTGTTTATGCTCCCAATTGGGATGACACAAGTTACATTTCTTCCTTTTTATCTGCTACACCCAATTTATATTCTCATTTGTTGATTTTAGGGGGGGGGTTTCAACTGTACAAAGTCCCCAGTTCTTGACAAGTCCTCACGAAGAACTACAGGCCCATCTGAATGTGCCCTACCTATTCAATCTTTCCTTCAGAAATATGCTGTGTGAGAGGCCTTACCTACACCGTACAGATAGACAGTAATCCTTTTATTCTCATGTTCATCAAACATACTCCCGCATTGATTACTTATTTTTGGACAAGAAACTTCTGCCTAACCTTCGACGGTGTGCTTACAAGAGTATTGTTATTTCTGACCATTCACCATTAGTGCTTGAACTAGTTTACCCAGCGACCTCCTATGTGTTTTTCAATGGCGTCTTAACCCCATTTTACTCTCAGATAAAGAGTTTGTCAATTTCGTTTCTTCTGAAATCACCTTATTCCTAGAAACTAATTCAACGCCAGGTATGTCCTGCTCTACCATATGGGAGTCTCTCAAAGCATACCTACGTGGTCAAATTATTGCTTATACAGCCAACCAAAACAAAGTTCGCTCTCAGCGACTCCGGGACCTGAGCGAATCCATAGCCACATTGGATGAGAAGTATGCTACGGATCCTTCCTCTGATCTGCATAAAGAGCGCCAACTACTCCAATCTGAATTTGATGAGCTTTCTACCAGGCAAGCTGAACAGTTACTCTTGCGAGCTTGATACAGAGTGTATGAACAAGGCGACGAGGCCAGTAAACTCCTTGCACATCAGATCTGTAAATCTGAGGCCTCACGTTTAATCCCACAAATAAGGACCCTGTCTGGTGCCACCACAGTTATACATAAAGAGATCAAGGATCAATTCAAACAATTTTACTCTGCGCTGTACACCTCTGAATCTCCTCAAGAGCCTTTGCTGATTGATTCATTCTTTAATGGCTTGAATATGCCTTCAATTGATACAGACTCCCATGACTGTCTAGAAGAAGAATTTACACCAGAGGAGATTGCAACAGCAGTGTCCGCAATGAAAAGTGGTAAATCACCGGGTCCGGACKGTTTTCCAACCGAATTTTACAGGATGTTTTCYGGTCTGCTTTGCCCATTCTTGTCTCGATTATTTGCAGAGTGCCTTAATACCTCAAAGCTACCGCCTAGACTTTATCAGGCTTCAATTTCATTTCTATTAAAGAAAAACAAAGACCCCCTGGAATGTGGATCCTATTGCCCAATCTCGCTTTTAAACTGTGATTACAAAATCCTAGCCAAGCTTTTAGCCATCCGTATGGAAGGCTCGCTGCACCAAGTAATACACTCTGACCAGACTGGCTTTGTGAGAAATAGGTATTTGTTTTTCAATATTAGACGCCTTATGAATATACTGTACTCCCCAGCGTCGGGGGAACCGGAGGTGGTGGTCTCACTTGATGCGGAAAAAGCTTTTGACCGCGTTGAGTTGGACTACCTAACAGCTGCCCTTTATAGATTTGGCTTTGGCCCCAAATTCATTGCGTGGATAAATATTCTT
>NW_019947486.1:20563-21768 GCF_002910315.2 Salvelinus sp. IW2-2015
GTATGGACTAACAACTTGTCCTCTGACTATTTTCCCTTGCACCGCGGATCCAGACAGAGTTGTCCACTCTCCCCTTTGTTGTTTGCTTTGGCAATCGAGCCTCTCGCCATTGCACTACGCTCTAATGATGCCATTCAAGGTATAATCAGGACGGGCTTACAGCAGAAAGTCTCGCTATATGCTGACGATCTCCAACCCTGATACCTCATTGCCATGTGCCTTATCTGTTCTTAAAAAGTTTGGATAAATCCCAGGGTACAAGCTGAATCTAGGCAAGAGTGAGCTTTTCCCTGTAAATAAGGCTGCTTTAAAGTGCTCTTTTACAAGTTTTCAGTTTAGGATTGTCCGGGATCAATTCACCTACTTGGGAGTTAAAGTGACAAGGAAATATTAAAATTTGTTTCAGGAAAACGTTGTTGCTCTAGCAGACAGTTTGAAACAATCTTTTACTTTTTGGAATTCGCTACCTCTTTCTCTTATCGGAAGGATTAATGTCATTAAAATTAATGTGTTGCCCAAATTTTTATATTTATTTCAATGTTTACCCATTTTTATTCCAAAATCTTTTTTTAATTCACTGGATCAAGCATTCATGTATTTTATTTGGGATGGCAAGTTACCACAGATTGGTAGAAAACATTTACAGAAGCCTAAGCTCTACCAAATTTTCAGACATACTATTGGGCTGCAAATTTCAGCGCCCTTCTGTACTGGCTGCAGAGTGGTCAAGGGCCAGTAGGATCACTCTGGGTCCAGATGGAGTCTGAATCGTGTAAACCTGCTGCACTTTCTTCTGTGTTGTGCTCGTCTCTTCCAGTGTCCCTAGGCAAAAGGTGTGTCAACCCAATTGTAAAGCAGTATCTTAAAATTTGGAATCAGTTCCGTTTAGCCTTTAGCCTCCGAGGCTTTTCTCTATCAGGCCCAATTAATCAGAACATTTTATTTCCTCCATCTTGAATGATGGGGCTTTTGCCATCTGGCACTCCCTAGGCCTCTCCTCACTAGCCCAATTATTCTTTGATGATACATTTGCCTCTTTTGCTCAGCTACAGGAAAAGTTCAACCTCCCCCAATCCCACTTTTTCTGCTATCTCCAGACTAGGAACTTTGTCAGAGCTAACACACCTGAATTTCCCCATAGGCCTGCGAATACAGCTATAGAGAGCATCTTTGAGCTGAACAAGCTTCCTAGGGGCGCAATTTCA
>NW_019947487.1:0-21757 GCF_002910315.2 Salvelinus sp. IW2-2015
GACAAAGTGTCCAAAAGTTCCGTAACAGTCAGTAGAAAAATGTCAAACAATGTATTGAATCAATCTTTAGGATGTTTTTAACATAAATCTTCAGTAACGTTCCAACCGGAGAATTACATTGACTTGGAACAGAGCTCRCTCTCATGTGAACGCGCATGGTCAGAGCATGGCCGGGTCATGGCAGACRTGACTATTTCCTGTCTCCTTCGGCCCCACTTCACAGTAGAGGCATCAGACAAGGTTCTACAGACTGTTGACATCTAGTGGAAGCCGTAGGAAGTGCAAACTCATCCATATCCCACTGTTTGTTCAATAGGGGGTGTGTTGAAAATCTACCAACCTCAGAATTCTCACGTCCTGTTTTGATTTTCCCCCAGGTTTTTGCCTGCCATATGAGTTCTGTTATACTCACAGACATCATTCAATCAGTTTTAGAAACGTCAGATTGTTTTCTATCCAATATGAATAATAATAATAATAATATGCATATATTAGCAACTGGGACTGAGGAGCAGTTTACTATGGGCACCTCTGTGCACCTTTCATCCAAGCTACTGTATACTGTTGAGACAATGCCAAGAGTGTGCAAAGCTGTTATTAAGGCAAAGGGTGGCTACTTTGAAGAATCTCATGTGTTTTGGTAACACATATGGAATCATGTAGTAATTTCATAGTTCTGATGTCTTCACTGTTATTCTACAATGTAGTAAATAGTGATATATTGGTTATGATTGACGTTGTTGTAATTGTGCCCACTTTGTGATGTTGTTGTGTTGTTACGAGATAAAAGTCAAAATGGAGACAGACGAAGAAAAAAACCCCACTCTCTCTAAATGATTATCATCCCACCAGGTGTCCCCCGTCCTGCCACCACCCCAGCAGAGAGACCCATCGCTGCCACCCTGGTCCCTGCCCWCCCTGTCGCCAGGCCTGTCTCCTGGCCCTGCCACGATGCCAACACCCCTGTCCCCAACCKTGCCACGACCAGGTTATGGTGAAGACCAGCGACAGGGTGAGTGTGTGTGTGAGCCATGCTGCCAGGACAGAATGGTAGCGTTTCAGATTGACTGAATAGCAGACGTTAGATTGGATCACCCTGTGGTGGCACCGATGCCAGGTCATCAACTCTGCTGTGGGGATTGCTATATGATGTGAGGTCTGTCAGGAGACCGCTGGCCTGGAACCCGTATCATATTTATAGTGGAGATGGAAAATAACAAGGAGTCCTATTGGCCTGTTTCCCTTATCTCTCTATAGCAGTCTGTCTATCACCGTCAGGCTGTCTATCAGTCTATGATCGTCAGTCTGTCTATCAGTCTATGATCGTCAGTCTATCACCGTCAGTCTGTCTATCAGTCTATGATCGTCAGTCTATCACCGTCAGTCTGTCTATCAGTCTATGATCGTCAGTCTATCACCGCCAGTCTGTCTATCAGTCTATAACCCTAGCATAGGGACGGGGGAGCAAAGAGACAGGGGCAAAGGAGACGAGGGAGCAAAGGAGACAGAGGGGAGCAAAGGAGACGAGGGAGCAAAAGGAGGACAGGAACGAAGGGGACAAAGAGACGAGGGGAGCAAAAAGGAGACGAGGAGCAAGAGACAGACGCGGAGCAAAGGAGACGAGGAGAGACGAGGGAGGAGACGAGGTAGCAAAGGAGACGAAGGGAGCAAAGGAGACGAAGGGGAGCAAAGGAGACGATAGAGGGACAAAGGAGCGATGGGAGCAAAGGAACGAGGGAGAAGACGAGGGGGAGCAAAGGAGACGAGGGGGAAGCAAGGAGACGGGAGAAGACGAGGGAGCAAAGAGACCGAGGGGAGCAAAGGGAGACGAGGGGAGAAAGGAGACGAGGGCGAGAAGGAACGGAGGGGAGCAAAGGAGACGAGGGGAGCAAAGGGACGAGAGGAGACGAGGGGAGCAAAGAGACGAGGGGAGCAAAGGAGAACGAGGGGAGCAAAGGAACGAGGGGGAGAAAAGGAGGACGAGCGGAGGCCAAAGGAACGAGGGAGCAAAAGGAGACGAGGGCCAGCAAAGGAGACGAGGGGGAGCAAAGGAGACGAGGGGGAGCCAAAGGAGGACGAGGGGAGCAAGAGACAGGGGGAGGCAAAGGAGACGAGGGAGCAAAGGAGACGAGGGGGAGCCTAAAGGAGACGAGGGAGCAAAGGAGACGAGGGGGAGCAAAGGAGACGAGGAAGCAAAGGAGACGAGGGGGAGCAAAGGGAACGAGGGGGAGCAAAGAGCGAGGGGAGACGAGGGAGTCAAAGGAGACAGGGGAGCAAAGGAGACGAGGGGGAGCAAAGGAGACCGAGGGGGAGCAAAGAAGACGAGGGGGAGCAAAGGAGACGAGAGAACAGGAAGCAAAAGGAGACGCAGGGAGCAAAGGAGACGAGGGGAAGCAAAGGAGACGAGGAGCCCAAAGAACGGAGGAGCAAAAACAGAGAAGACGAGGGAGCCAAAGAGACGAGGGGACAAAAGACGAGGAAGACGAGGAGCAAAGAGACGAGGGGAGCAAAGAGACAGGGGAGCAAAAACCGAGGGAGCAAAGGAGACGAGGGGAGCAAAGGAGACGAAGGGAGCAAAGGAGACGAGGAGGAGACGAGGGAGCAAAGGAGACGAGGGGAGCAAAGAGCGAGGGGAGCAAAGGAGACGAGGGGGAGAAAAGGAGACGAGGGGAGCAAAGGAAGCACGAGCGGAGCCCAAAGAGACAGGGGAAAAGGAAGACGAGGGGGAGGAAAGGAGACGAGGGCGAGCAAAGAGACGAGAGAACCGAGGGGGCAAAGGAGGGAAGGGGAGCAAAGGAGACGAGGAAGCAAAGGAGACGAGGAGGAGGTGAGAAGGAGACGATGGGGAGAGAAGGAGACGAGGGGGAGAGAAGGAACCGAGGAGAGCGAAGCGAGGGGAGCAAGGAGACGAGGAGCAAAGTTGGACACAAACCTACTCATTTCAGGTTTCTTTTTAGGAACGAGGGGAGAAAAAGAAGGGGGGAGGGGAGAGAAGGAGATGGGGGAGAGAAGGAGATGAGGGAGGGGAAGAAGGAGAGAGAAGGAGATGGGAAGAAAGGAGACAGACACAACAAAACCCTCCCGCCAACACCACAACCGCCTGTCTACGTACCAATGTAGTTTGTTGGTTGTCGCAAGTGACGCAGTACATCCTTGCGCAGCTGTTGGTTACCACAGTCAGGTTCGACCACAGACACGCTTACAGGAGAAAGGCTCCGACGTGGCCAGGACGGGGCTCACCAACACACACATTATCAAACATACACATTTATCAATTTACACACACATTATCAATACCACACACATTATCAAATACACACCACATTATAAACACACCACCACGTTAAAACGTCCATCAAAACCAATAATAAACACGCAGCACACATGCTCCCATCACACTTAATTCCATATTTCAATTTATTTATTACGGATCTCCGATTAGGCCTCCAAGCAGCACTACCTTCCTGGGATATTATGATCCCCATTAGTTCCTGTCAAGGCAAGCAGCTACTCGTCCTGCGGTTATTATGGATCCCTATAGTTCCTGCCAAAGGCAGCAAAGCTTACTCTTCCTGGGCGTTTATTATGGATCTCCCATAGTTCCTGCCAAGGCACGCAGTCTACTCTTCCTGGGTTTATATGGATCCCCATTAGTTCCTGCCAAGGCAGCAGCTACTCTTCCTGGGTTTATCTATGCATCCCCATTAGTTCCTGCCAAGCAACAGCTACTCTTCCTGGGGTTTATTATGGATCCCCCATTAAGTTCTGCCAACGGCCAGCAGCACTCTGTCCTGGGGTTTTATTATGGATCCCTAAGTTCCTGCCAAGCTCAAGCAGCTACTCTTCCTGGGGTTTATATGACCCCATATTCCTGCCAAGCAGCAGGCTACTCTTCCTGGGTTTTATTATAGATCCCCATTAGTTCCTGCAAGCAGGCAGCTACTCTTCTGGGGTTTACTTGGATCCCCATAGTTCCTTGGCCAAGCAGCAGCTACTCTTCCTGGGGTTAATTATGGATCCCCATTAGTTCTGCCCAAACAACAACTACTCTTCCTGGGTTTATTAGGGACCCCATTAGGCCTGCCAATGGCCAGCAGCTACTCTTCCTGGTGGGTTATTATGGACCCCATTAGTTCTGCCAAGGCAGCAGTACTCATTCGTTTAGGGTTTATTATGGATCCTCATAGTCATGTCAAGCCAGCAGCTACGCTTCCTGAGGGTTATTAGGATCCATTAGTCCTGCCAAGGCAGCAGCTACTCTTCCTGGGGTATTAGGGATCCCCATTAGTCCTGCCAAGCAGCAGCTACTCTTCCTGGGGTTTATTATGGATCAATATTAGTTCCTGCCAAGGCAAGCAGCTACCTTCCTGGGGTTAGAGGATCCCCATGTTCCTTTCAAGGCAGCAGCTACTTTCTTCCTCGCTGTATTAGGATCCCTATTAGTTCCGGCCCAAGCAGCAGCTACTCTCCTGGGTGATTAGGATCCCCAGTAGGTCCTGCCAAGGCAGCAGCTACTCTTCCTGGGTATTATGATCCCCATTAGTTCCTGCCAAGGGCAGCAGCTTACTCTTCCTGGGTTGTATTAGGGATCCCCATTAGTTCCTGCCAGGCAGAGCTACCTTCCTGGGGTTTATTATGGATCCCCATTAGTTCCTGCCAAGGCAACAGCACTGCTCCCTGGGTTATTATGGATCCCCATGAGTCCTGCCCAAGCAAGCAGCCTACTCTTCTTGGGGTTTTATTATGGATGCCTCAGTAGTTCAGTCAAGGCAGCAGCTACCGCTTCGCTGAGGTTATTATGGATCCCCATTTAGTTCCTGCCAAGCCAAGCAGCTACTCTTCCTTGGGGTTATTATGGTGCCCCATTAGTTCCTGCCAAGCGGAGGCAGCTGAGCGTGCGGTACCTGGGTGAGGTTAAGATCCCCAGTAGTTCCTGTCAAGCAGCAGCTGACTCTTCCTGGGTTTATTATGGATCAAATTAGTTCCTTGCCAAGGCAGCAGCTACTTTCCCTGGTTATTATGGATCCCCCAGTAGTTTCCTGCCAAGGCACAGCTACTCTCCTGGGTGATTATGGATCCCCAGTAGTTCCTGTCAAGCAGCAAGCTACTTTTCTCTTCCTGGGGTTTATTATGGATCCCTATTAGTTCCTGCCAAGCAGCAGCTACTCTTCCTGGCGGTTTATATGGAATCCCCATTAGTTCCGGCCAGGCAGCAGCTACTTCTTCCTGGTTATTATGGATCCCCATTTAGTTCCTGCCAAGGCAGCAGCTACCTTCCTGGGGTTAATTATGGCGATCCCCATTAGTTCCTGCCAACACAGCTACGTTTCCTGGGTTTATATGGATCCCATTAGTCCTGCCAAGGCAGCAGCTGACTCTTCTTGGTTTATATGATCCTCATTAGTCATGTCAAGGCAGCCTACGCTTCCTGAGGGTATTATGGATCCCCCATTAGTTCCTTCCAGCAGCAGCTACTCTACCTGGGTTTATGAAGACCCTATTAGGTTCCTGTCAAGCAGCAGCTACTCTTCCTGGGGAGGTTTATTAGGATCTCCATTAGTTCCTGCCAAGCAACAGCTACTCTTCCTGGGGGTTTATGGATGAATCGCCCAGTTATTCCTGTCAAGGCAGCAGCTACTCTTCCTGAGTTTATTAGTGATTCCCCATTAGTTCCTGTCAAGGCAGCAGCTATCTTTACCTGGGATAGTTATTATGATCCCCATTAGTTCCCGTGCCAAGGGCAGCAAAGCTACTCTTCCTGGGGTTATTATGGATTCTCCCATTATTCCTGCCAAGGGCAGCAGCGTACTCTTCCCTGGGGTTATATGCACTCCCCCATTAGTTCCTGCCAAAGCAGCAGCTACTCTTCCTGGGTTTATTATGGATGCCCCATTAGTTTCCTTCAAGGCAGCAGGCTACTCTCTTGGGGTTATTATGATCCCATAGTTCCTGCCAAGGCAGCAGGCTGACTCTTCCTGGGTTATTATGGAATCCCATTAGTTCGTGCCAAGCAGGCAGCTTACTCTTCCTGGTAGTTTATTATGAGTCCCCATTTAGTTCCTGCCAAGCAGCAGATAACTCTTCCTGTGTTATGATGGATCCCCCATTAGTTCCTGCCAAGGGTGTGCAAGCTACTTTCCTGGGGTTTATTATGATCCCCATTATTCCTGCCAAAGGGTGCAGCTACTCTTCCGGGGTCTTATTATGATCCCCATTAGTCCTGCCAAGGCAGCAGCTACTCTATCCTGTGTTTATTATGGATCCCCATTCGTTCCTTGCCAAAGGCAGCAGCTACTCTTCCGGGGTTATTATGGGATTCCCCATTAGTTCCTGTCAAGGCAAGCAGCTACTCTTCGCTGATTCTAGTTATGGATCCCATTAGTTACCTCGACCTCTTTACTACCACATATCTACAATACATTAAGTGTGTGACCTCAGACCACTACTTACCACATATCTAACAATACATTTAAGTGTGTTACCTCAGGACCACTACTCTACTACCACATATCACAATACATTAAGTTGTGTACCTCAGACCTCTATACCACATAGCTACAATACATTAAGTTGTTCCCTCAGACTCTACTACCACAATATCTAACAATACATTAAGTGTGTTCCCTCAGACCTCTACTCTACACATGATCTACAATACATAGGTGTTACCTCAGACCCTAACTACCAATATCTACAAATAACATTAAGTTGTGTTACCTCAACCTCTACTGACCACATATCCTACAATACATTAAGTCGTGTACCTCAGACCACTACTCTACTACCACATATCTACAATACATTAATGTGTTTACCTCAGACCCACTACATCTACTACCACATATCTACAATACATTAAGTGTGTTACCTCAGACCACTACCTACCACATATCTACAATACATTAAGTGTTACCTCAGACCTTCTGACTACCACATAATCTACAATAATTAAGTGTGTTACCTCAGACCTCTACACCACATAGCTACATACATAAGTGTGATACCTCCCAGACCACTACTCTACTAACCACATATCTTACAATACATAAGTGTGTTACCTCAGACCTCTACTATCCACATATCTACAATACATTAAGTGTTGTTACCTCAGAACCTCTACTACCACATATCTACCAATACATTAAGTGTGTTACCTGACCTCTACTACCCACATATCTACAATACATGAAGTGTGTACCTCAGATCACTACTCTACTTACCACAGATCTTACAATACATTAAGTTGGACCTCAACCACTTACTACCACATATCTACAATACATTAAGCTGGTTACTCAGACCTCTACTACCAACATATCTACCAATACATAGTGTGTTAACCTCAGACTCTACTACCACATATCTTACCAATACATTAAGTGTGTTACCTCAGACTCTACTACCACAGTATCTACAATACATTAAGTGTTACCTCAGAACCTCTACTACCCACATATCTACAAATACATTAAGTGTGTTACCTCAGACCTCTACTACCACATATCTACAATGACATTAAGTATTGTTACCTCAGACCTCTACTAACCACATATCTACAAGACATTAAGTGTGTTACCCTCAGACCACTTACTCTACTTACCACTATATCTACAATACATTTAAGTGTGTTTACCTCAGACCTTCTTACTACCACATATCTACAATACATTAAGGTGTACCTCAGACCTCTACTACCACATAGTCTACAATACATTAAGTGTGTTAACCTCCAGACCTCGCGACCACATATCTACAAACATTAAGTCTGTTAACTCAGACTCTACTACCACATATCTACAATACATTAAGTGTGTTAACCTCAGACCTCTACTACCACATTATCCTACAATACATTAAGTGTTTACCTCAGACCACATACTCTACACCACATATTCTACAATACATTAAGTGTGTTACCTCAGACCTCTACTACCACCATATCACAATACATTAAGTCTGTTAACCTCAACCTCTACTACCACATATCTACAATACATAAGTGCTGTTACCTCAAGAAACCTCTACTACCACCATATCTACAATACATTAAGTGTATGTTACCTCAGACCTCTTACTACCACATAATCTAAAAACATACATTAAGTGTGTTACCTCAGACCTCTACTACCACATATCTACCAATAATTAAGTTGTTACCCAGACCACTACTACCACATATCTACAAATACATAAGTGTGTTACCTCAGACCTCTACTACACATATCTACAAACATTAAGTGTGTTCCTCAAGACCACTACTTACCCACCATATCTACAAACATTAAGTGTGTTACCTCAGACCTCTACTACCACATATCTACAATACATTAAGTCTGTTACCTCAGACCTCACTACCACATATCTACAATACATTAAGGTGTTACCTTCAGGACCCTCTACACACTATCTACAATACCATTAAGTGTGTTACTCAGACCTTCTACCAACCACATATCTACAATACATTAAGTCTGTTTACCTCCAAGACCTCTTACACCACATATCTACAATACATTAAGTTGTGTTACCTCAGACCTGCCTACTACCACATATCTACATACATTAAGGTTTTTCCTCAGACCACTACTCTACTACCACATATCTTACATACATTAAGTGTGTTACCCTCAGACCTCTACTACACATATCGTACAAACATTTAAGTGTGTTTCCTCAGACCACTACTACCACATATCTTTACAATACATTAAGTGTTACCTCACGACCTCTACTACCACTATCTACAAGTGACATTAAGTCTGTTACCTCAGACCATCTACTACCACATATCTACAATACATTAAGTGTGTTACCTCAGACCTCTACTACACATATCTACCAATACATTAAGTGTGTTACCTCAGACTCTACTACCACATATCTACAATACATTAAGTCTGTTTACCTCAACCTCTACTACCACATATCTACAATAGCTTAAGTGTGTTTCCGTCAGACCTCTTACTACCACATATCTTACAATACATTAAGTGTGTTACCTCCAGGACCAACGACTCTACACCACATATCTACAATGACATTAAGTGTGTTACCTCAGACCTCTACTACCACCATATTCTACCAATTACATTAAGTGTTTAACCTTCAGAGCCACTACTCTACTACCACAATATCTACAAAACATTAAGTTGTTACCTAGACCTCCTACTACCACATATCTACAATTTACATTAAGTGTGTTACCTCAGACCTCTACTACCACATATCTACAATACATTAAAGTGTTAACCTAGACCTCTAACTACCACATATCTTACATACATTAAGTATGTACCCAGACCACTACTACTACCACATATTTACAATACATTAGTGTGTTAACCTCAGAACCACTACTACCACATGATCTACAATACAGTAAAGTGTGTTACCTCAGACCCTACGACCACATAATCTACAAACATTAAGTATGTTACCTCAGACCACTACTCTACACCACATAAATCTTACCAAATTAAGTGTGTACCTCAGAACCTCTACTACCACATATCTACAATACCATTTAAGTGTGTTACCTTCAGACCTCTACTACCACTATCTACAATACATTAGGTTACGCTCAGACCTCTACTACCACATTATCTTTACAATACATTAAGTGGTTACCTCAGACCCACTACTACCACAGATCTACAATACATTAAGATGTGTTTACCCTCAGACCTCTACTACCACATATCTACATACATTAAGGTGTTACTCAGACCACTACTCTACTACCACATATGCTACAATACAACATTCCTGGTACGTGTGTGTAGAGCGGGCTCTCTTGTGTCTGGTGTCGTTCTATGTTTGTGTGCTTGCAAAGACAGAACAGAGCAGACAGACCATAGAAGACAGAGGGAACAAGAGCCAGACAGACCATAGAAGACAGAGGGAACAGAGCAGACAGACCAGAGAAGACAAGACGGAAACTCAGAGAGCTCAAATGAAGGTGAGCATGAGTTTGCGTTTTCTCTGTGCCCTATTAAAAAGAAGGTGGAGTGTGTGTGTGGTGTGTTGTGTGTGTGTGAAAAAAAGTGGTGTGTGGGTGGTGTGTGTTAGGTGGGTGTGTGTGTGTGAGAAAGAGATAGTGTGTGTGTTTCCTGCTAAAGGCAGAGGCTGTTAGTGAATACTAAAAGCAAGCCTAAATGGATAAATGACAAGAGATATATTAAGAGTCAGAACACCTAACAACCTTGAGAGAGAGATGGACAGATAGAGAGAGGGAGAGAGGAAGGAGAGGGGAGAGAGACGGACAGATAGGAGGCGAGGACGAGGAGGGGGACAGATAGAGGGAGGGAGATGAGGGGTGAGAGTAGGGGAGAGAGACGGACAGATGAGGAGGGAAGAGGGGAGAGAGGGGGAGAGAGATGACAGACAGGAAGGGAGGGAGAGGAAGGGGAGAGAGAGTGACAGATAGAGGGAGGGAGAAGGGGGAAGGAGAGATGGACAGATAGAGGGAGGGAGGGGAGATGAGAGAGAGAGAGAGAGACGAGAGAGAGAGAGAGAGAGCGAGACGAGAGAAGAGAGAGAGAGAGAATCGAAGATGAGAGAGAAGGAGAGAGAAAGAGAGAGAGAGCAGAGAAAAACCGACATTGCTGTATTGTTAACGCTATTTCCATTAGCTTGTTTCTTATTCTGACCGATTTCATTTATAATCCAACCCCACCCTTCATCCTGGTTGTTACTGATGTTCATTTTCTAATCCAACCCCGCCCTTTCAGCCTGGTTGGTTACCGATGTTCATTTCTAATCCACCCCACCCTCATCCTGGTTGTTACTGATGTCATTTCTAATCCAACCCCACCCCTTCATCCTGGTTGTTACGATTGTCATTTCTAATCCAACCCCACCCTCATCCTGGTTGTTACCGATCTGTCATTGTCTAATCCAACCCCACCCTTCATCCCTGGGTTGTTTGACCGATGTGCAATTTCTAATCCAACCCCCACCCTTCATCCGGTGTGTTACCGATGTTCATTTCGTAATCCAACCCCCACCCTTCATCCTGGTTGTTACTGATGTTCATTTCTAATCCCAACCCTTCATCCTGGTTGTTACTGATGTTCATTCTATCCAACCCCACCCTTCATTCCTGGTTGGTTACCGATGTTCATTTCTATCCAACCCCACCCTTCATCCTGGTTGTTACCGATGTCATTTCTAACCAAACCACCCTTCATCCTGGTGTTTACTGATGTTTCATTTTCTAATCCAACCCCACTTTTCACTACTGATTGTCCTGATGCATTTTTGATAATTGTAAGTTTATGATGTTAATATCTAAACCCAAGGGGGAGTCTGCTTTATCAAAAGGAGGCCAGCAGTAGTCAGGGAGTCTGCTTCATCAAAATTAAGGAAGCAGCAGAGGCAGGGGGAGTCTGCTTCATCAAAAGGTGGCAGCAGGTATCAGGGGGAGTCTGCTTCATCAAATTAGGGCAGCAGGGATCAGGGGGAGGTCGCTTATCAAATAGGGCAGCAGAGTAGGGTCAGGGGGAGTCTGCTTTCAGCAAATGGGGGCAAGCAGTAGTCAGTGGGAGTCTGCTTATCGAAATAGGGCAGCAGGTAGTCAGGGGGATTGCTTCATCAAATAGGGGCAGCAGGTAGTCAGGGGGAAGGCTGTGCTTATCAAATAGGGCAGCAGGTAGTTCGAAGGGAAGTTCTTCTTTATCAAATAGGGCAGCAGGTAGTCAGGGGAGTCTGCTTCATCCAAAGAATTAGGGGACAGCAGGTAGTCAGGGGGAGTCTGCTCATCAAATAGGGAGCAGGTAGTCAGGGGAGTCTGCTGGCATCAAATAGGGGCAGCAGGTTAGTCAGGGGGAGTCTGCTTATGCAAATAGGGCAGCAGTAGTCAGGGGGAGTCTCTTCATTCAAATAGGGGCAGCAGTAGTCAGGGGGAGTCTGCTTCATCAAATAGGGCAGCAGGTAGCCAGGGGGAGTCTGCTGTTATCAAATAGGGGCATAGCAGGTAGTCAGGGGGAGTCTGCTTTATCAAATAGGGCTGCAGTAGTCAGGGGGAGTTGCTTTATCAAAATAGGGGGCAGCAGGTAGTCAGGGGGATCTGGCTTTATTCGAAATATGGGCAGCAGGGAGTTCAGGGGGATCTGCTTCAGTCAAATAGGCAAGCAGTAGTCAGGGTTGGGAGTCTGCTTCATTTCAAATAGGGGCAGCAGGGTTAGGCCTATGTGTTAGAGCGTTGGGCCAGTTAATTTAAAGTTTGCTGGATTCGAAACCCCAAGCTGACAAGGTCAAAATCTGTATTCTGCCAGTTGGAATAAGGCAGTTAACCCACGGTTCCCCGGTAGGCCATCATTGTATTGAAAAAATAAATAAGAATTAACTTGCCTAGTTAAATAAAAGGCAAATAAAAAAATTTATATTAAACAAAATTAACAAATTGAAAATGTGTGCAGTCACACATGGTTGTGGTAGGACTACACGACCAAAAGTATGTGGACAGCTGCCTATCAACATCTCATTCCAAAATCATGCCATTTAATGATGAGTGGTTCCCCTTTGCTGCTATAACAGGACCTCCTCTCTTCTGGAAGCTTTCACTAATGTTTGCCGCGAACATTGCTGCTATAACAGCCCGCACTCTGTCTGGGAAGGCTTCCACTAGATTTGAACATTGCGTGCGTATAACAGCCTCCTCTCTTCTGGAAGGCTTGCCACTAGAGTGGGAACATTGCTTGCATAACAGCCTCCACTGCTTGCTGGGAAGGCTGTCCACAGCATTGATGGGAATCATTGCTCTATAAAACAGCCTCCACTCTTCAGGGAAGGCTTTTCCACTAGATGTGTGGAACATTGCTGCTATAACAGCCTCCACTTTTCTGGGAAGGCCTGCCATAAGATGTTGGAACATGGCTGCTATAACAGCCTCCACGCTTCGGGAAGGCTTTCCATACTTCTTGGAAACATTGCTGTATAACAGCCTCGCACTCTTCTGGGAAGGCTTTCCACTAGATGTTGCATCATTCTTGCTTTTGAACAGGCCTCCACTCTTCTGGGAAGGCCGTTTCCGCTAGATGTTGGATCATTGCTGCTATAACAGCCTCCCACTCTTCTGGGAAGGCTTTTCCACTAGATGTTGGATCATTGCTTGCTATAACAGCCCCACTCTTCTGGGGAAGGCTTTCCAGCTAGATGTGAACGATTGCTGCTATAACAGCCTCCACTCATTCTGGGAAGGCTTCCACTAGATGTTGGGATCATTGGCTGCTATAACAGCCTCCACTTCTTCTGGGAAGGCGTTTCCAACTAGATGTATGGAACATTGCCTGCTATAACAGCCTCCACGCTTCGGAAGGCTTTCCACTAAGATGTTGGAACATTGCTGCTATAACAGCCTCCACTCTTCGGGAAGGCTTTCCACTAAGATGTATGAACATTGCCTGCCTATAACAGGCCTCCACTCTTCTGCGGAAGCTTTCCACTAGATGTTGAACATTGCTGCTATAACAGCGCTCCACTCTTCTGAAGGCTTTCATAGATTGATGGATCATTGCTGCTATAACAGCCTCCACTCTTCAGGGAAGGCTTCCACTAGATGTTGGCGAACATTGCTGCTATAACAGCCTCCACTCTTCTGGGAAAGCTTCACTAGATGTTGGAACCATTGCTGCTGATAACATCCGCCACTTCTTCTGGGAAGTTGTCCACTAAGAGTTGGAAACATTGCTGCTAAACGCCTCCACCTCTCTGGAAGGCTTTCCAAACTATATGTTGGATCATTGCTGCTATGAAACAGGCCTTTCCACTCTTCGGAGGCTTTCCGCTAATGTTGGATCATTGCTGCTATAACAGCCTCCACTCTTCTGAAGGCTTTCCACTAGATGTTGGATCATTGCGGCTATAACAGCTCCACTCTTCTGGGAAAGGCGTTCCACTAGATGTTGGAACATTGCTGCTATAAACAGCCTCCACTCTTCTGGGAAGGCTTTCCCACTAGATGTTTGGACATTGCTGGCTTAAAGCCTCCACTCTTCTTGGGAAGGCCCTCCACTAGATGTTTGGAACAGTGCTGCTATAACAGCCTCCACTCTTCTGGAAGCTTTCCACTAGATGTTGGAAACATTGCTGCTAAAACAGCCTCCACTCTTCTGGGAAAGGCTTTCCACAGATGTGGAACATTGCTGTTATAACGCCTCCATCTTCTGGGAAGCTTTCCACTAGGATGTTGGAACAGTTGCCTGTATAAACAGCCTCCACTCTGCTGGAAGGCTTTCCACTAGATGTTGGAACAGCTGCTATAACGAGCCTCCACTCGTTCTGGGAAGGCTTTCCACTAGATGTTGGAACCATGCTGTTATAACCAGCCCTCCACTCTTTCTGGGAAGGCTGTCCGCTAGATGTTGCATGATCGAGTTGCTGTTTATGAACAGCTCCACTCTTCTGGGGAAGGCTTTCCCCTAATGTTGGAACAGTTGCTGTTATAACAGCCTCCCACTCTTCTGGAAGCTTTCCACTAGATGTTGGGATCATTGCTGCTATACAGCCTCCACTCTTCTGGGAAGGACTTTCCGCTAGATGTTGGATCATTGCTGCTATAACAGCCTTCCACTCTTCTGGGAAGGCTTCTCCACTAGATGTTGGATCATTTGCTGCGTATAACAGCCTCCACTCTTCTGGGAAGGTTTCCCACTAAGAGATGTTGGAACATTTGGCTGCGAATAACAGCCTCCACTTCTCTGGGAAGGCTTTCCACTAGATGTTGGATCATGTGCGTATAACAAGCCTCACTCTTCTGGGAAGGGCTTTCCACTAGATTGTTGAACATTTGCTGCTATAACAGCCTCCACTCTTCTGGGAAGGCTTTCCACTAGATGTTGGAACATTGCTGCTATAACAGCCTCCACTCTTCTGGGAAGGCTTTTGCCACTAGATGTTGGAACAGTGCTGTTATAACAGCCTCCCTCTTCTGGGAAGGCTTTCCACTAGATGTTGGAAACATTGCGGCTATAAACGCCTCCACTCTTCTGGGAAGCTTTCCACTAGATGTTGGAACATTGCGGCCTATCAACAGCCTCCACTCTTCTGGGAAGGCTTTCACTAGATGTTGGAACATTGCTGTTATAAACAGCCTCCACTCTTCTGGGAAGGGTTTTGCCACTAGATGTTGCAACATTGCTGTTATAACACCCCAACTCTTGCTGGGAAGGCTTTCCCCTAGATGTTGGAACTTGAATGTTATAACCAGCCTCCCACTCTTTCTGGAAGGCCTTTCCAACTAGATGTTGCAAACATTGCTGTTATAAACAGCCTCCATCTTCTGGGAAGGCTTTCCACTAGATGTTGCAACATTGCTGTTATAAACAGCCTCCACTCTTCTGGAAGGCTTCCACTAGATGTTGCAACATTGCTGCTATAACAGCCCTCCACTCTTGCAGGGAAGCTTTCCACTAGATGTTGAACATGCGGCTATAACAGCCCCACTCTTCTGGGGAAGGCTTTCCACTAGATGTTGGAACATCTGTTATAACAGCCTCCACTCTTCTGGGAGGGCTTTCCCACTAGATGTTGCAAAACATTCATGTGTATAACAGCCTCCACTCTTCTGGGAAGGCTTTCCACTAGATGGTGGAACATTGCTGCTTATTACAGCCCTCCACTCTTCTGGGGAAGGGCTTTTCCACTTAGATGTTGAAACATTCTGTGTAACAGCTCCACTCTTCTGGGAAGGCTTTCCGCTAGATGGTGGAACATTGCTGCTAAACAGGCCTCCAGCTCTTCTCGGGAAGGGCTTTTCCACTAAGATGTTGAACATTGCTGCTATAACAGCCTCCACTCGTCTGGAAGGGCTTTTCCACTAGATTTGGAACATTGCGTGCATAAAAGCCTCCACGCTTCTGCGGAAGCAGATTCCCTTGACTACAGTCCTTGAACAAGGCACGTTAACTGAGGAGGTAAAACACAGTCCCTGAAACAAGTCACACGTAAGACTGAGGAGTAAAACAGTCCTGAACCAAGTCACGTAACTGAGGATAAAACAGTCCGAACAAAGTCACGTAACTGAGGAGTAAACAGTCCTGAACAAGTCAGATTGATGCACTTTACTATTCTCTCTCCCTCCGTTAACTCCCATTGTGTCTCATGATTCAACCTGTTTATGTTTCTTCCTGTTTGTTTAGCTAAAGCTCCCATGGTGAAAGGGCAGAGAGGGAGAGAGAGAAAAGTCTAGAAGAGGAATGAAACATGACATTTGGAAATGAGGATAGGAGTGAAGGAGGATGTGAAAAAACAAACAAGACTTTGGTTGGTCTGAACAACCTTTAGGTTATCACTGGAAGGGAGAGGGAGAAGAGAGAGAAGAGGAGAGAGAGGAGGAAGAGAGAGGAGCGAGGGTGAGACGAGTAGCGAGGAGAGGAGACGAGAGCGAGGGAGAGAGAGCGAGGGGAGAGAGACGAGGGGAGAGAGACCGAGGGAGAGAGACCGAGGGGAGAGAGGACGAGGAGAGTAGACCGAGAGGGAGAGAGACCGGAGGGGAGAGACGGAGGAAGAAGACGGAGGGATGAAAGGAGGGAGGAAGAGAGAGAGACGAGGGAGAGAGGAGGAGAGAGAGAGACCGGATGGAGAGAGAGCAAGAGAGAGAGACCGAGGAGGAGAGGAGACGAGGGAGAGAGACCGAGGGGAGAGAGAACTAGGGGAGAGGAACGAGGGGAGAGAGACCGAGGGAGAGAAGACCGAGGGGAGAAGGACGAGGGGAGAGAGACCGAGGGAGAGGCCGAGGGGAGAGAGGCGGAGGGGAGAGAGACCGGAGGGAGAAGAGACCAGGGGAGAGAGGCCGAGGGAGAGAGCCGAGGGGAAGAGAGACGGAGGGAGAGAGGGCCGAGGGGAGAGAGACGGAGGGGAGAGAGGCGAGGAGAGAAGGCGAGGGAGAGAGACCGAGGGGAGAGAACCGAGGGGAGAAGGAGACGAGGGAGAAGAACCGAGGGAGAGGAGGAGGGAGAGAAGAGGGAGGGGAGAGAGAGGGAGGGAAGAGAGGCGAGGGAGAGAGACCGAGGGGAGATGAGACCGAGGGAGAGAGGGCACGAGGGGGAGAGAGGCCATGAGGGTGAGAGAGCACCGAGGCGAGAGCAGGACCGATGGGAAGAGACCGAGGAGAGAGACCGAGGGAGAGAGAGGAGGGGAGAGAGAGGAGGGAGAGAGAGGGAGGGAGAAGAGACCGAGGGGAAGAACCGAGGAGAGAGAGGGAGGGGAGAGAGAGGGAGGAGAGAGACGAATGGAGAGAAGAGGGAGAGGAGAAGAGAGTGAGGGGAGAGAGAGGGAGGGAGAGAGACCGAAGGGGAGAGAGACCGAGGGAGAGAGAGGGAGGGAGAGAGACGATGGGAGCGAGGGGCCGGTGATGGAGAGAGAAGGCCCGGTGATGGGAGAGAGCGGGCCCTGATGGGAGAGAGGGCCCGTGATGGGAGAGAGGGGCCGGTGATGGGAGAGAGGGCCCGGTGATGGGACGAGAGGGCCCGGTGATGGGAAGAGAGGCCCGCGTGATGGGAAGAGAGGCCGGTGATTGGCAGAGAGGGCCCGGTATGGGAGAGAGAGGCCCGTAGGGGAGAGAGAGGCCCGGTGAGGTAGAGAGGGACCCGTGAGGGAGAGAGAGGCCGGTGAGGGAGAGAGAGACCCGGTGAGGGCGAGAGGAAGAGGGACGAGGGGGAGGAGGGAGAGGAGAGACGAGGGGAGAGGGGACCCGGTGAGGGGAGAGAGGGACCCGGTGAGGGAAGAGAGGACCCGGGTGGAGGGGAGAGGGAGAGAAAACGGTGAGGGGAGAGGGAGGGGGACCCCGGTGAGGGGACGAGGAGAGGGACGAGGGAGAGGGAGAGAGAAATGGTGAGGGGAGAGAGGACCCGTGAGGGGAGAGGGAGAGAGAGACGAAAACGGTGAGGGAGAGGGAGGGAAACGGTGAGGAAAGAGAGGGACCCGGTGAGGAGAGGGAGAGAGAGAGGAGAAACGGTGAGGGGAGAGGGGAGGGAAACGTGAGGGGAAGAGGGACCCGGTGAGAAAGGGGAAGAAAGGGGGAGGAAGAAGAGAAAAAGAGAAAAAGGAAGAAAACGGTGAGGGTGAGAGGGAGGAAACGTGAGGGGAGAGGGAGAAACGTGAGGGGAGAGAAACGGTGAGGGAGAGGGAAGGAGAAACGGTGAGGGGAGAGGGAGAGAGAACGGTGAGGGATGAGCGAGAGAGAAACAGTGAGGGGACGAGGAGAGGGAGAAAACGGTGAGGGGAGAGAAGAGAAACGGTGAGGGGAGAGGGAGAGAGAAAACGGTTGAGGGAGAGGGAGAGAGAAACAGTGAGGGAGAGGGAGGGAAACGGTGGGGGAGAGGACGGATGTGGAAGTAAATAACCCAAAAGTTCTCAGCTTACCTCCATGCTCTCCAAGACAGGCCCTGTACAGAAGGAAAAATATGAGTTCAGTCTGCCTGCAGCGGCAGTGACGGCACTCTGGATCAGACCCACACAGCATGACCACAGTTCGCCACCACGCTGGGCCGTGTGGTGGGGGGGTAACCGCTGGCCGAACCGGTGGTGGGGGGGGGGGACCGAGGCCGTGTGTGGGGGGGGGGGGGTAGGGTAACCGCTGGCCGTGTGGGGGGGGGTACCGCAGGCCGTTGTGGTGGGGGGGGTGACCGCAGGCCGTGTGGGGAGGGGGGTAAACGCTGGGCCGTTGGTGGGGGGGGTGAACCGCTGGCCGGTGTGGGGTAACCGACGGGCCGTTGGTGAGGAACGCTGGCCGTTGGTGGGGGGTAAACCGCTGGCCTTGTGCGTGGGGGGGCGGGTAACCGCTGGCCGTGTGGGGGGGGGGTAACGCGCTGGCCGTATTGTGGGGGTAACCGCTTGGCCTGTGGTGGGCGGGGTAACCCTGGCCGTGTGGTGGGGGGCGTAACCGCTGGGCCGTGTGGTGGGGGGTAACCGTGGCCGTGTGGGTGGGGGGGGGGTAACCGCTGGCCGTGTGGTGGGGGTAACCGCTGGCTGTGTGAGCGGGGGGGGGGGGTAACCGCTGGCCGTTGTGGTGGGGGGGTAACCGCTGGCCTGTGGGGGGGGGGTAACGCTGGCGGTGTGGTGGGGGGTAACCGCTGGCCGTTGTGGTGGGGGGGGCGTAACCGGGCGGGTGGCCGTGTTGTGGGGGTAACCGCTGCCGTGTGGGGGGGGAGGTAAACCGCTGGCTGTTGGTGGCGGAACCGCTGGCGGTGCTGTGTTTTACAGTGTGTTGTGTTACGTGTGTGTGTGTTAACAGTGTGTGTGTGTTACAGGTGTGTGTGTGTGGTGTGTGTGTGGGGGTGTCGTGGTGTGTGTGGTGTGTGTTGTGTGTGTGTAACATACGTGGGTTAGTAGGGAACCAGGCAGGGGGGCAGGGAAGAGCGTTTACGACAAACGCAGTTTTCTGACGCCTGCTCCCACGGGCCTTGCTAGGACCTGCAAAACAAGCAGTCAGACAGGAAGTATTCCCAGCATACATGTAGACATCCTGCTAGGACTGCAAAACAAAAGCAGTCAGAGACAGGAAAGTAATCCCAGCATTACATGTAGGAGTCCAGGACGAAACATCCTGAATCAGCTTTTCTGATGGGCCCTGACATAACTAATGATATAGTCATTATGTAAAACCACAAAACTATACCAACCCATCCTATACTAACCCAGTCCCTATACCAACCAATCCCATACTAACCCGTCCCTATAGTCCCCATACCTACCCAGTCCCATATACCTTAACCCAGTCCCTATAGTCCCTTGATACTAACCCGAGTCCACTATACAACCCAGTCCCTATTAGTCCCTATACTAACCCAAGTCCCTCCCTTATACTTAACCCAGTCCCTATAGTCCCTATACTAACCCAAGTCCCTTATACCCCAACCCGTGCCCTATAGTCCCTATTGCTAACCCCAGTCCATACAAACCCAGTCCCTATTACCAACCCAGTCCCTATAGTCCCTAGACAACCCAGCCCTATACTAAACCCAGTCCTATAGTCCCTATACAACCCAGTCCCTATAGTCCCTTATGCTAACCCAGTCCCTATACTAACCCAGTCCTTTTATACCAAACCAAGTCCCTATACATAAGCCCAGTCCCCTATAGTTTCCTATACTAACCCAGTCCCTATACTAACCCAGTCCCTATAGTCCCATACTAACCCCAGTCCCTTACCAACCCAGGTCCCTATAAGTTCCCCTATGCAACCCAGTCCCTATTGCTAACCCAGTCCCGTTACCCAACCCAGTCCCTATAGTCCCTATACCAAACCCAGTCCCTATACTGGGGAACCCGCCTATACTAACCAGTCCCACTATACCAACCAGTCCCATACTCCCGCCCTCTAACCGCAGTCCTATACTAACCCAGTCCCTATGCTAACCCAGTCCCTTCATATAACCCCAGTCCCTATGTACAGTCATACACCGGTCCTATACCTAAACCCAGGTCCCTATGAACTAACCCGTCCCTTATACTAACCGTCCTATACAACCCGGTCCCTATTGGCTAACCCGTCCTTATGCTAACCCGTCCGCTATACCAAACCGTCCCCTATCTACGTCCCTATGCTAACCAGGGTCCCTATACCAACCCAGGTCCCATAACCTAACGGTCCCTCTACCAGTCCGACTAACCCAGGTCCCTATACCAACCCAGTCCCTATGCATAACCAGTCCTATGACCAACCCCAGTCCCTGGGGATACTAACCCAGTCCCTATACTAACCAGTCCCTATACCAACCCAGTCCCTATAGTCCCTATACCAACCCAGTCCCTATACTAACCCGTCCCTATACTAACCAGTCCCTATACTAAACCCGGTCCCTAGACGGAACCCGGTCCTATACTAACCCAGCTCCCTATAACTAACCCAGTTCCCTATACCAACCAGCCTTATACCAACCCAGTCCCTATACCAACCCGGTCCCTTTATACCAACCAAGTCCCTATACGAACCCCAGTCCCTATAGTCCGCCATACTAACCCAGTCCCCTATAACCAACCAAGTCCCTAGACCAACCCAGTCCTATTAGTCCCTTACTAAACCCAGTACGTCCCTATTACTAACCCATTCCCTTATACTAAACCCAGTCCCTATAGTCCCTATACTAACCCAGTCCCTATACCAACCCAGTCCCTGATACCAACCCAGTTCCCTATTAGTCCCTATACTAACCCAGTCCCTATCACTAACCCAGTCCTATACGTAACCCAGCTCCCTATGCTACCCCAGTCCCTTACCTAACCCACGGTCCCTATACTAACCCGGTCCCTATACTAACCCGGTCCCTATACTAACCCCGGTCCCTTATACTAACCCGGTCCCTATACCAACCCAGTCCCTATACCCAACCCAGGCTCCCTATAGTCCCTATACTACCCAGTCCTATGCCTAACCCATCCCATATATGAACCCAGTCCCCTATTGCACTAACCCATTCCCTATACTAACCCAGTCCCGTATGCTAACCAAGTCCTATACTAAACCCAGTCCCTAGCTAACCCAGTCCCTATAGCTAACCCGTCCCTGATCCGTAACCCCGTCCCTATGCTAACCCGAGTCCCTATGCTAACCCGTTCCTATTACAACCCGTCCCTATGGTAACCCGTCCGTATCCCTACTAACCCGTCCCAATTAACCGTCTACTAACCCGCAGTCCCTTATGCTAACCGTCCCTTACCAACTCCCTATGCGTAACCCGGTCCCTAGCTAACCCGCTGTCCAACTATACCAACCCGGTCCCTATGCTAACCCGGTCCTATGCTAAACCCGGTCCCG
>NW_019947488.1:0-21751 GCF_002910315.2 Salvelinus sp. IW2-2015
GTTCCCAGATCCACATGTGTTTACCAGACACACATAGTCCACACCATATGTGTTTAGACATGAGTTTACAGTTTTACATTTGGTTGCTATGCTCCAGCATTTTGATTTGAGATATAATGTTTCATATTAGGTGACAGCTACAGATGTCACCTTTTATTGAGGTTTAATGGAAGGTTAGTATATTTTGTTGCTAGCTCTTTTATTGGTAATGGTGAGAGTTAGCATGTTTTGCTGTAGCCTCTGTTATGGTAATGGTGAGAGGTTAGCATGTTTTGTTGTAGTCTCTGTTATTGGAATGTGAGAGTTAGGATTTTTGTTGTAGCTCTGTGATTGGTAATGGTGAGAGGTTAGCATGTTTTGTTGTAGACTCTGTTATGTAATGCGGAAGACGTATTAGCAGTGTTTTTTGTAGCCTTGTGAGTAATGCGTGAGATCGTTAGCATGTTTTGTTGTTGTAGCCTCTGTTATTGGGTAATGTAGTGTAGGGTTGTAGCATGTTTTGTTGTAGCCTCTGTTATTGGTAATGGTGAGAGGTTAGCATGTTTTGTTTGTAGCCCTCTGTATTGTAATGGTGAGAGGTTAGCATGTTTGTTGTTAGTCTCTGATATTGGTAATGTCTGAAGAGCACGTTTAGCATGGTTTAGTTATGTATCTCTGGTTATTGTGTTAACGTGGTGAGAGGTTAGCAGTTTTTCTGTAGCCCTGTTTTGGTAATGGTGAGAGTTAGCATGTTTTGTTGTAGCTCTGTATTTGGTAATGGGTGAGAGGTTAGCATGTTTTGTTGTACCTCTTTATTGGTAATTGGTGAGAAGGTTAGATGTTTTGTTGTAGCCTCTGGTTATTGGTAATGGTGAGAGGTTATATGTTTGTTGTACGCTCTGTTATTGTAATGGTGTAGAGAGGTTAGCATGTTTTGTTGTAGCCTCGTTATGTAAGTGGAGAGTTAGTATGTTTTGTTGTAGTCTCTCTGTTATTGTGATGGGAGAAGAGGTTGCATGTGTTGTGTTGTAGCGCTCTGTGTAACTCTTCTCACTCATTATTAGTTCATGATTCATTCATGATTTCTTATTACATATGCTGCATCATCAGGAAATTATTATAGTATTGTTTAGAAAACCTGTAATATCTACTGCACTTATAATGAAAATGACTCCATTCTTCATCCAGCCATTTTTATAAGATTGGACAAAACAAACCAAAACAAACGGCAAGCTTACAATCAACTATTTTGAGCACAGGCTTGATGCGTCATTGCGTATCAAGGAAATATGTGACCAAATACTAAACTTATTGATCTACTTTAATAAACTATAAGTAAATTGCGTCCAGAATACCTTCTACTTCTTCATATAGGAGACGAGATACATAAAGTGCTTTTATTTCAAAGAATGGTCCAACAGAATAATGTATTAAAATACCCTTCAAATAAAAGGTGACATTAATATAATGTCACCTCATATGAAACATTTGATCTGAAAATCCAAAAATGTTGGAGTATAGCAGACACATTTAAAATGTTAGCTTGGACTGTGCAAAATAATATGTGTGGACTGTATTACGTCAATTACAATCTAAATCTATACCTCACTTGTCTGCTTTTGACTGATACTCCTTTTTAAACTGGTCTGTCAGTATCTACCTCAAATATTGTACTATACATGTTTTCTATCTTACAAGCAATTACTTGATCATTTGTCATTTCTAATGATGATTACATTAATTAATGTATAGATATGGCAAAGGTTTCAGGACCCACTTGAGTATACTACTGAATATGTTTAAAAAAACGACCCTAGACTAAACCACAGTATTTTCACAACGCAAAGAATAGCAGTGTGATTTTAATATGATTTGTCAGGCTTTCAGGCATTGTCTTTCCACAGAGAACGCTGTGCTTCTCTGTCTCAGCTCTGAGGTCACAACCAACACATTATTTGTGCACAGGTTTACAGTGTTAACAGGGAAAGCTCAGCGTAAGCATTTTAATAGCCAAATCTGTCTGTCATTGTATTTCTTCTGTGTTGGGCAGACTCCATCTTGGCTGCTAAACTCACAGACACATCCTGTTAAAGTGGGTCTCAGTTCTCAGTTCAACCCCTCACACCTGACCGAGAAATGGACCTGAGTAACGAATACCTAAGGATTCAGCAGTGAAATCTGCCTCTGCGGCACTGGGGAATCCCCACTGTAAACTGCCGAGACTCTGAGCCGTCAATTATTTCCTGTAGTTGACACACAATTCGCAACAAGTTATTTTTATTGTATTTATTATGGATCCCCATTAGTTCCTGCTAAAGCAGCAGCTTCATCCTGGGCGTCCAATAAAATTAGCCAGTTTAAACAATTTTACAACTTGCAATACATTCACAGATTTCACAACACCACGTGTGCCCTCACCCCTAACCACATATCATTATCAACTAGAAATCCATGTTTATAGTTGAGTATGTTAGTGTGTGTGTGTGTGTGCCCAATGTTGTATCTCTCTCAGCAGCCCCGCTGCTTCCATTAAGCGTTTTTTAATTATCCAATTTTGTAAAATCTTATTTATTACTGCTGCATCCATACTGGCATGTGTCGAATAAGTTCATGGCTCTTATGTAAGTAATGATGTGCCCCCCCATAGTCTGGCTTCTGACTGCGGACTGTGAAGAGAACCTCTTGTGCGCATGTCTTCTGGGTATACATGGCGTGTCCGAGCTCGTGACCAGTTGCTGTCCTCTCTGGCGATAGCGGGGGACGCTTGCGTCCCAACCAGCCTGGACAATGTAGAGCCGCCAGATTCAAAAAAATTATAATAAAATCAAACTTTATTAAATTACACATATAAGATACCAAATTAACAGCTACACTCGTTGTGAATCCATCCAAACACTGTCAGATTTCAAAAAGGCTTTCGGCCGAAGCATAATGATGCTAGTTAATCTGATGATAGCCACATATGTCAACAAAAGAGATGTAGCAATATTTCAACCCATAGCCGCTGCGGCTACTCAAAACGCAGAATACTTAAAAGTATAAAACTATGCATTACCTTTGACGCCGCATTCTTTTGTTGGCCACTCCAATAATGGTCCCATAAACATCACAAAATGTCCTTTTGCTTCGTCATATAATTCCGTCCATATATTATCCAAATTGTCCCATTTATTTGGCGCCGTTGTACCCAGAGAAAAACTAGCCGTCCACATTGGCGCAAGAGTCACGACAAAATATCTAATAAAATTAACCTCGAAATTTTTGCCCAAAACATTTCAAAGCTACTTTTTTAATACAACTTAAGGTATTGCTAAACGTTAATAATCGATCAACTGAAGAAAAAAAAAAAAAAAAAACAATCCCAAAAAAAAAAAACAAAAAACCCCGCAAGCTGTTTTCAATACAGGATCCATCAACAAAACTCACGTACTTTCAAGTCTTGCCCGCAACAATCACACAAAAACATAAGACGTCACTCTACTTTTTGGTGTTTTCTTGTCATTGTTCAAAGAATAACTTCACACTATTTCCATACCAATGGTGACATCCGAGCGAATGCAGTACGAAACACTGCCGATATAGTAATAAATTCTGGCCTGCCCATAATAACCTCATTGAACAGACAGTGACTTAAAAAAAAAAAGGTTAGTCCTCAGGTTTGACGCGCTATATAAGGTCATCTGTTATACTTACAGATATGATTCAAACAGGTTTTAAAACTTTCAAGAGTTTTTCTATCCAAATCTACTAATAATATTGCATATCTTATATTCGGGCGGAAGAGTATAGCACAAGTATGAAGAATTGAGGCACGCTATTTTTCCCTTAAGTGAAAACTCTTCACCCTTTATTCCTCAAGAAGTTTTAAAAAGACCAGCCGGTACATTTCAGAATGTCAGGCACATTTACAAATATTGGCAGCTGAATGAAGTGCAATTCTCTCCTCCGACTTTTCAGCCAGAGAGATTGACCATGCATATTATAATGTTAGCTCTCTTGTACATCCAAGGGCCAACCGTGCTGCCCTGTTCTGAGCCAATCTGCAAACTTTCCGAAATCCTAGTTTTGTTTAGCACCTGACACACGACTGAACAGTATGTCAAGAGTCCCGATTAAAACTAGCGGCCTGTAGGACCTTGCCTGTTGAATGGTGTGTTAATTGAAGGTAGACACTAGGGCCTGTAGGACGCTATGCCCTTGTTGAGAGTGTTGTTAAGAAGTAGAAGACTAGCAGCCTGTAGGACCTGCCTGGTTGATGTGTTGTTAAGTATAAACTAGGGCCTGTAGGACCTTCCTTGTGATGGTGTTGTAAGAAGTAGAAACCCGTAGGGCTGGTAGGTACCTTGCCTGTTGATGGTGTTTTTAAGAAAGGTAGAAACTAGGCCTGATAGGACCTGCCTTGTTGTGATAGTGTGTAAAGAAGTAAGAAACTAGGGCCTGTGAGACCTGCCTTGTTGATATATGTTGTAAGAAGGTAACGAACTAGGCCTTTAGGACCTGCCTTGTTTGATGTGTTGTAAGAAGTTCAGAAACTAGGCCTGTAGCGACCTGCCATTTGATAGTGTTGCTTAAGAAGGTAGAAAACTAGGCCTGTAGACCTGTCCCTTGTGATAGTGTTGTTAAGAAGCGTAGAAAATAGGCACTGTGGAACCTGCCTTGCTATGCGTTGTTGTTTAAGAAAGGTAGAACGTAGGGCCTGTTTAGGACCTGCCTTTTGATGGTGTTGTCTAAGATAGTCCAGAAAACTTAGGGCCTGTAGGACGCTGCCTTGTTGATGAGTGTTGTTAAGAAGGTGAGAAACTAGGGCCTGTAGGACCACTGCCGGGTGTTGATATGCTGTTAAGAATTAGAAACTAGGGCCTGTAGGACCTTGCCTGTTGATAGTGCTGTTAGAAGGTAGAAACTAGGGCCCCGTAGGACCTCCCTTGTTAATATGAAATTGTTATATAAGAGGCAGGAGCAAGCTGCTAATTATTATGGCACAGACTTCTCCCCATCTTAGTACTGTTGTATCAAAATATGTTTTGACCATGACAGTTACAATCCAGTGTACTACCAAGCAGTTTTAGTCAAACCTCAACTTGCTCAATTTCCACATGATTTATTACGAAGATTTATTTAGGTTTTAAGTTTTTAGTGACGTGATTTGTCCCAAATACAATGTCTTTTAGTTTTATAAATAGTTTAGGCTACTTATTGTGCCCACCCACTCTGAAAACTAACTGCCCAGCCCCTTTGTTAATTGGGCGAGCACAGGCTTGCTAATGTCTGGAGGGAATAAGTGGCAATGGTATCAAACACTGGTTTCCATGTGTCCATTTCATTCACTCTTTCCAGACAGTATAGAGCTGTTGCAGTGTTGCATCATTTCAGTCGCTGACATGTTGAGTATCACATACATAGACACACTGGCTTAGCTCAAGAGCCAGTGGCATGTTGAGGCACTCTACATACATAGACACACTGGTTCTTACTCAGAAGCCTCCCAGAAATGGCATTGTGGATCACCTACATTACATAGACACACTGGCCTTACTCAAAGCCAGTGGCATGTTGAAGTGAGTCATCTACATTACATAGACACACTGGACCCTTACTCACCATAGTGCATGTTTAGTCATTCCACAGTACATAGACACCACTGCCTTACTCAAAGCCAGTTTCCATGTCGTTAGCTAACAAGGTAAATAAAAATAATATAAAAAATAAAAACCTGTTCAGCGCAGTGACTAAATGCTTCAACAGAATCCACATGGTTTACCAGGACACACATAGCTCCACAACATATAAGGTGTTTACAGACACACATATGTCCACACCATATGTGTTTGCGAACATGTGAAGCTTTACAGTTTTAACATTTGGTGCTATTCTCCAGCCATTTTGGATTGAGATAGAATGTTTCAATTAGGTGACAGGACAGAATATTACCTTGTTTATTGAGTTAATGTGAGAGGTTAGTATGTTTTGTTGTAGCCTCTGTTATTGGTAATGTGGAGGTTAGCGATGTTTTTGCTAGCCTCTGTTTATTTGTTAAATGGTTGAGAGGTTAGCATTTTAATTATGCTCTCTGTTATATGGTAATGTTGAGAGGTTAGCATGTTTTTATAGATGTGTAGCCTCATGTTATTGGTAATGGTGAGGGTTAGCATGTTTTTGTTGTAAGTCTCTTTTATTGTACAAGCCTGAGAAGCCTTAGCATGTTTTTTGTTGTAGCCTTCTGTTATTATTGGTAATGGTGAGAGTTAGCATGTTTTAGTAGCCTCTGCTTATTGGTAATGGTGAAGTTAGCATTTTTGTAGCCTCTGCTTATTGTAATGCGTACGACGTTAGCATGTTTTGTTGTAGTCTCTGATTATGTATGCTGAGAGGTTAGCATTTTTGTTTGTAGCCTCGTATTGGTAATGGTGAGAGTTAGCATGTTGTGTTGTAGTCTTCTGTTATTGGTAACCAATGCTGAGAGGTTAGCCATCTTTTCCTAGCCTCTTGTTATTGGGTAATGGTGACAGTTAGCACCCCTGTTTTTGAAGAGCCCCTGTTGTTGCTAATGGTGAGAGGTTAGCATGTTTTGTTGTAGCCTCTGTTATTGGTAATGGTGAGATGTTAGCATGTTTTGTTGTAGCCTCTGTTATTGGTAATTGTGAGAGGTTAGCATGTTTTGTTGTAGCCTCTGTTATTGGTAATGGTGAGAGGTTAGCATGTTTTGTTGTAGTCTCTGTTATTTGTAATGGAGAGAGGTTAGCGTGTTTTGTTGTAGCCTCTGTAACTTTCTCACTCATTATTATTCATGATTCATTCATGATTTGTATTAATTATGGCATCATCAGGATTAATTTAGTATTGTTTAGAAACATGTTATCTAATCACTTAGACAGAAAATTATTTCACCATTTTAATATTGGGCAAAACATAACCAAAACAAGTTTGAGTCACAGGCTTGATGAAGTCACTGTGTTCAAGGAATATCAGACCAAATACTTTACTTTTGACAACTTTAATACACTATAAGTGAATTGGTCAGAATACTTATGACTTCTTCAAATAGGGGGACGAGATACATAAAGTGCTTTTATTTATAAATGTTGAAACAGGCATGTATTAAAATATCCTCAAATAAAAGGTGAAATTATATACAGTCACCTCATATAAAACATTTGATCTGAAATCCAAAATGTTGGAGTACAGAGCCACATTTATAATGTTAGCTTCACTGTCAAAATAGATATGGTGTGGACTGTATACTCAATACAATCTAAATCTGATACCTCACTGTCTGTCTTTTGACTGATACTGCTTTTTAAACTGGTCAGGTCAGTCTACTCAAATATTTGTAATATACATTTTTCTCTCTCCAAGCAACACTTTGATCATTTGTCATTTCTAATAATGATATCTTCATTTATGAATAGATATGGCAGATTTCAGGATGCTGATGTATCTGAATATGTTGAATAAATATACTGCCACTATTTTCACCACCAAAGAATATCAGTGTGATTGTTATATGATTTGACTCTTTGCAGGCTGTCAGGCTGTCTAGTCACAGAGGATATTGAATAACATATTGAATCAGTGCATTGATTTTCACATTAGTATTACAAAATGACCAGACAATTCTAGGAGACGGAAGATGAATCTATATGTTGTTTGAGAGAATAAACCAAATGCATCTGCCATTGTCCTTCTACACTACTGGTGTTAAAACTTCTTAGAACTAGGGGGCGACATTTTCACTTTTGGATGAATTTGTGCCCAAATTAAACAGCCTTGTACTCTGTCCTATATCATATGATATGCATATTATTATTACTATTGGATAGAAAACACTCTGAAGTTTCTAAAACTGTTTGAATTATATCTGTGAGTAAAACAGAACTCATATGGCAGGCAAACTTCCAAACAGGAAAGTGAAAATTCTAGAAATTGGTCGCTGTGAAAAGGCATCGCCTATTTCAATGTGCTCTTATGTTAGTATTGATTTCTGTATGCTACTTTCATACGCCTATCCACTACGATGTCAACAGGCTTAGATAGAAACGCTGTGAATGGATGGCGTATATGTACCCACTCCTGATGTGAGGGGACTGATGAGAGCCCTTTGGAGTACAGTCAGCAGATTGCCAGTCTCTTGGCCACGCGCAGAGGAATGTGATGTCCTTCTCTGCACTGCGTTAGATAGACATAAGAAATGCTCCGTCTGGACGTTATTGGTTATTGAGAAAGAACATCCTGAAGATTTGATTCTTCAACTGAGTTTGACCAGTTCTTCGACTTTTAATATAACTTTGAAAAAGTTTTCGTTCATTGCGCAAATGTGTATGGACACTGAGCTACAATTGCTAGCCAAAGTTGCTAATGTCGACAGAAGTAATGACATTAAAAACAAAACAACAATTTATTGTGGAAACTAGGTTCCTGGCAACTGCATGAAAAGTTCATCAAGTAAGGGATATTATTGATGTAAATTCGTATTTCGGTTGACTCCAACATGGCGGGGAGAGATGGCTGAGGCACTGGCGCAGATTATTGCATGCTGTGCTTTTACTAAAGTTATGTTTTTTAAATCTAACACAGCGGTTGCAGTTAAAGAACCTAGTGTATCTTCTAATTATACTGTATAAACATGTATCTTTCAGTTCAAAGTTATGATGAGTATTTCTGTTATTTCAACGTTTGCGTCTCTGTAAAATTATTTTGTGGCTGTTTTGGAGCCATTTCTTGAACATGGCGCCAATGGTAAAACAACGATTTCTGGCCTATAATATGCACATTTTCGAAACAAGAACATAAATTTATTGTATACATGATGTCATAAGACTGTCATCTGATGAAGCTTGTTTCAAAGGTTAGTGATTAATTTTATCTCTAATTGTGGCGTTTTGTGAAAGCTATATTTGCGTGAAAAAATGCTTTGTGTTTTGGAATATGTGGTGAGCTAACATAATATATGTTTGTTTTCCGCTGTAAAGACATAAAAAATTCGGGACATGTTGGCTGGATTCACAACATTTGTATCTTTCATTGCTGTATATGGACTTTGTGATTTTCATGAAAATTTTAGTATGTATATGATATCCCTTGGCGTCTAGGCTGAGGCTATCTAGTCAGCAGTTTCTGATGAGGATATCCCATCCCGGGCCACCCTGGGGGTCCGTAGAGTGTTAAAATAGAACGAGTGTGTTTAGTGAAATCATGTATATCTCTTGTCAGGCTTGTCAGGCTGTGGAGTCACAGAGGAAGGCTTGTCGGCTTCTCATTGTCTCAGTTCTCCAGTTCAACCCTCACACACTGAGAGATGCTTGGACCTGATATAAATTATGAGTGCAAACCACAATGACCTGACAGTATCCAGGATGTGAAAGCTGCTCTCTTGCTGTGACTGGGGAATGCCGCCACTGTAAACTGCGAGACTCTGAGGCCAGTATTCCTGTAGCTTGGTGCAACAAGTGAATAAGCTGTTCACCAGATAACACATTGTTTAACAGACATCATCCAATAAGTACGCAACCACACCATATGTGTTTTGGGACAAGTGAACGACTTACAGTTTTACATTTGGTGTTATTCATCCTGAGCATTGTTGGATTTGAAAAATAGTAATGTTTCATATTTAGGCTACGTACAGGGAATGTCACCTTTTATTTGAGGTTAATGTTAGAGGTTTGTATGTTTTGTTGTAGCCCAATATGCTTGTGGTATAAGAGCCGACATTTACAAATATTAGCTTCACTGTCAAAACTAGATATGCTGTGAGGACTGTGAATGACTCTTCTGATATACAATCTTAATATTTGATATTTCCTCACTGTCTTTGTTTTGACTGATACTGCTTTTTAACTGGTCTGGTCAGTCTACTCAAATACTTTGTACTATACACTTTTTCTCTCTACAAGTAATATTATGAATAATTTTTCATTTCTAATATATGGATACATTAAGTCATGAATAGAAATGGCAGGATTTCCAGAGGACACTGATTGTATTCTGAATTATATATGAAAAAAAATATACTGCCTACTAGTTTCACCACCAAGAAGAATAAGCAGTGTGATATATTAATAGTGATTGACGCTTAATGGCAGGCTAGTCAGGGCTGATCTGTCACAGTAGGGAAGGCTGTGCTTTGCATCTGTCTCAGCTACATAGTGCGTCAAACACCTACACACTTGAGAAGAGCATGGGACCTGGAGCTACAAAAATCAGCCTCAGGGAAGATCAAAGAGTCAGAAGACTGCTCTCTGTTGGACTGGAGGAATCCACACTGGACATAACTATGGAAGAAAACTCGAAGAATATGTAGAGGGTTATATGATCAATTATACATATCAGGAATTGTGGTGTAGAACTTATCAGGTGACTAGATTAAGACAAACATTGTCATTACCACCACTTGAGACAAAGTTGATAAATATAGTATCCGTGTGTTAGGTTGTGTGGGAAATGAAAAGAAATTGGAATATTGTGAGAAAATGCAAGCAGACTGTGTTGTGTGTTGTTGGTAGTGTGTGTGTGTGTGGTGTGTGTGTGTTGTGTGTGTGGGTGTTGTGTGTGTGGTGTGTGTAGTGTGTGATGTGTGTGTGTTGGGGGTGGTATGTGTTGTGAGATATGTGTGTGTGTGTTGTGTGTGTGTTGTGTGGTGTAACGTGTGTTTGTGTGTTCAGGTGTGATCACTCAGCATGAACTGTCTGTTTCTCTGCTGTACGACTACAGTGATGGAACATGGTGGAGAGATGATCTCTGCCTATTTTCACTACTACACATACCATTCTCCCACCATGGTTCCCACTGTAGCGGTAATGCAGAAGAACAGCAGTCAATTTGGAGAGTGAACAACATCTGAACACACACACACCACCACACCACACACACACCTACACACACACCACACACACACACACAAACACACACCACACAACACACACACACACACACACACACACACACACCACACACACACACACACACACACACACACACACACACACCCACACACACAACATCACACCACACACAACACAACACAGGATTACAACTATTGTCCAAGTGGTGAATAAAGAATGATTGTACTTAACTAGCCATATAAGTCAAACATGTCTGATATGAACATTGACAAATAAATCGCGAATTCTACATACTTGAGAGTTTCTCCAGTATTGCAGTGTAGGATCCTCCAAGTCCAACAGAGAGCAGTCTGACTCCTGTAGTCTCATGGAGGGTGAATATGTAGGCTCAGGTCCAGCTCTCTCAGGGTGTGAAGGTGTTTGACCACAGAGCTGGACCAGAGATAGCAGCAGCCTTCCTCTATGACTAGAACAGCCTGACAGCTACAAAGAGTCAAATCATATTAAAATCACACTGCTAATTTTTTTTAGTGGTGACAAATAGAAGTAAGGCAGTTATATTGTTTCAACAATTCAGATAATCAGTGTCCTGAACCTTTGCCATTTCTAATCATGAATTATGATACATATTAGAAATGAGCAAAATTATCATAATTTATACTATATGTAGAGAGAAAAATGATAGAGTACAGAAATATTTGAGAGATGACTGACCAGGAACCCAGATTTAAAATAGCAAAGTATCAGTCAAAAGACAGACAGTGAAGGGTTATCAGATTTAATTGTACTTGAGATATACAGTCACACACCATATCTAATTATTGACAGTGAAGCTCAATATTGTATAATGTGGCTCGAAATAACTCCAGAATTGGCTACAAACAAAAACATACAAACCTTGTCACCAAATTAACCTCAAATAAAGGTGACATTACAATGTACTGTCGCCATAATATTGAAAGCATATCATCTTCAAATCCAACATGCTGGAAATAAACCCAAAAAGTGAAACTGTAATCTATCACTGTTCCGAGAACACAATAGTGTTGGGACTATGATTAAACAAGGTCCACAAAAAAATAAAACATGTGTCAATGGTAAAACAACATGTACAGATGAATCTGATCGTGAACAAGTTATCAGCTTGTGGAATGTTGAAACGACAAACTACAGGAGAATACTGATCTCAGAGTGCTCACAGTTACTAGTGGAGGATTCCGCCAGAAAAATACAGCAAGAGCAGGATCTTCACTCATCTATATCTCTCATATCAATTGTTATCTCAGGTCCATTATTCTCAATCTCAAGTAAATTTTCTGTTGTGGAAGGGGGTTGAATCTGAGAGAAACTGAGACCAGAGAAGCACAGCCATTCCTCTGTGACTCACACACGCCTGACAGCCTGACAAGAGATTACATCGATGATTTCACAATACACACGGTTATATTAACCTCTAACGGACCCCCCATCCCGGGATCGGATAAATCCTCATCAGAAAATGCTGACAAAGCATAGCCATAGACCATAGCGCCGAACAGGGATATCATATAATATAATTTTCATGATAATGCACAAGTGCGCAGAAATACCAGCAAAATGAAAGTAAAAACATCCTTGTGAATCAGCCAACAATGTCCGATTTTTTTAATGTTTTACAAGCGAAAACAACAACATATAAGTATGTTAGACTCACCACACATGATCCCAAAACACCCAAAAGCCATTTTTTCGACCCGCAAATATAGCTATTCACAAAAACCCACAATTAGTAGATAAAAAATTAATCACTAAACCTCTTGTAACAACTTCATACAGATGGACAAGGTCTAATATGACATCATGTTATTACCAAAACATTAATATGTTTAGTTCGAAAAATGTAGGCACATTATTTATAGCCAGAAAATCTGGTTTTATAATTTGGCGGCCGATGTTTCAGAAATGGCTCCAAAAACAGCCAAAATAATTACAGAGTGAGTCAACGTGTTAAAATACAGGTCAGAATACTCTATCGATAAAAACTTTGTATGCCAAGATACATGTTTAACATATAATTGAGAGAGATACACTAGGTTCTTAGAGTTGCAAAACCATCGATTGTGTTAGATTATAAAAAAATAACTTTAAGTAAAAAAAGCACAGCATTGCGAATAATTCTGAGAACAGTGCTCAGCCCATATCTCCGCCATGTTGGTCAACAGAAAATACAAATACATATAAATATTCCCTTACCTTTGATGCAATTTCAATGCTAAGTGCCAGAGAATCACGTAAGCATTCCACAATAAATTGGTTGTTTATTTTCATTAAAAATGTCCAATTACTTCTGTCGACATTTTAGCCCAACCTATCTGATTGAGCTAGCATGTGATAGACATCAGTGTCCAATACACATTTGTGCGCTCAATTGAACGCAAAAAATTTCAAAAAGTGTATAATTAAAAGTCGAAGAAAACTGCGTCAAACTCGTGTGAGCAAAGAATACTCAATCATTCAGGATGTCTTCTCATATTATCCATAAACGTCCCAGAACGTGAGCATTTCATCCAGTCTATCCTAACGCCAGATGCAGAGAAGGACAGTACACATTCCCTTGCCGCTTAGCGCATGCCCAAAACTGTGCACAATCTGCACTTATTTGACTGTCAATCTCAAGGCTCGCTATCCAGATTCCATCCATATCACTATACGCCTCCACTTTCCACTTCTACGGCCTGTTGACAGTCAATGAAGTGAAGGGCGTATGAAGTGCCATGGACAGATCATTAAAACAGCTTGTAAGACAAAATTTGATATGAGCTGCCCAAGAATTGACCTTTCACACGAACCCATTATCCAGCAATTTCCTTCTCTTTGGAAAGTTTTTGCTGGCCATATGAGTTCTGTTTTACATCACACAGATATATTCAAACAGTTTCTGAAACTTCAGGAGTGCTCATTTCTATCAATACCCGTAATAATAAATATGCATATGCATATGATATTTGACAGAGGTACAAGGCTGCTTTTATATTTGGGCACAATATTCATCCAAAAGTGAAAATGTCGCCCCAGTCTAAGCAAGTTTTAACGCACCAGTGCTGTAGAGCGACAATGGCAGATGCATTATTGCTTATTCTCGTCAAACAAAAACATATAGATTCATCTTCCGTCTCCATAGAATCTGCTCTGGTCATTTATGCTAATTACATAATGGGTGAAAATCAATGCACGTGATTCAATTTATGTTCATTCTAATATCCATCTGTGTACTAGACTTCAGACCCTCGATATTCGCACTTGCCCAATAGAGGTTCAAATCATATAACAATCACGACTGATATTTCTTTCTGTTGGTGTGCGAAAAATAGCATGGCAGTATACTTTTATTCACATACTTCAGAACATCAGACATCCTGAAATCTGCCATATCTATTCATAAATGAAGATATCATTATTAGAAATGACCAAATGATCAACAGTGTTGCTTCGCGAGCAGAGAAAAATGTTATTTATACAAATATTTGAGCCTAGACTGACCTGACCCAGTTTTAAAAGCCGAGTATCAGTCAAAAGAACAGACCAGTGCTATGGGTAATCAGATTAGAATTGTATGAGTGATTTAACAGTCACACCAATAATCTATTTTTGAGCGTGAAGTCTAACATATAAATGTGCCTCTGCCATACTCCAACCATTTTGGATACAATGATTCAGCTAATTAGTATTATGAGGTGCACGGTGAATGTACTATATTGCACGTTTATTTCGAGTAAATTTTCAATACATGCCGTTTCAACATTATAGATAATAAAAGCACTTATGCTATCTCGTCCCACCTATTTTGAAGACAGTACGATAAGTATTGCTGACCAATTCACGTATAGTGCTTTATTAAGTGTCAAAAGTAAATAATATTTTGTTCTGATGTCCTATTGAACACAGAATGACTCATCAGCCTGTGACTCACAATTGCTTCTCTAGTTTATGTTTTGCCCAGATATTAACAATGGTAGAACACATAATTTTTGCTGTCTAAGTGATTACATAACATGTTTCTAAACAAATACTAAATAATCCTCGATATCAAGGCCGATAATTATACAAAATCATGACAATGAATCATATTGAACTAAATAATGAAGTGAGAAAGATTAACAAGAGGCCTACAACAAACACGGCTAACCTCTCTCCGATACAAAGTAACAGAGGACTACCTATACAGAAACATGCAAACCTCTTCACCATTCCACGAAACAGAGGCTACAACAAAACATCCCTAACCTCTCACCAATATTACCAATAACAGAGGCCATCACACAAAACATAAACTAACATCTCACCATTACAATATCAGAGCTTAAACAAAACATACTAACCCTCTCCCTAATATCTAATAACAGATGGCTACAACAAACATGCTAACCTCTCAAGCATTTACCAATACAAAGAGACTACAAACAAAAAAATGCGTAACTCCACCAATTATCCAATAACAGAGGCTACAAACATTGCTTAACCTCTCACCTTGATTACCCAACAGAGCAGAGCTTCAAAAAGATAGCTAATCCTTGTCACCTATACCAATAAAGGAGGACCTACAAAATGCTAAACCTCTCAGCTTGATTACCAAATAAACAGAGGACTACAACAAAACTGCATACCTCTACAACCGGAATATTACCAATAAACAGGGCTAACAACAAAACAGGTTAACCTACTCAGCATTACATACAGAGAACTACAACAAAACATGCTAAAACCTCTCACCCATTACAAAATAACAAAGAGGCTACAAAACATGCATAACCTCTCAACCAATTTACAATAAACAGAGAGCTACAAAACATGCTAAACCTCTCTCGTATACCCACATAACAGCAGGACTACAACAAAAACATGGCTAACCACCCCCAAAACAAATTCTCAGCTTTACCGAAAAATTAAGCAGGAGACTACAACAAAAGCATAGACTAACACATCTCGCCATTACCTTTAATAACAGAGGCTACAGACAAAAAAACAATTGCTAACCTCTCACCATTACAATAACAGGAGGCTACAAAACATGCTGACCTCTCACCATTACAAATAACAGAGCGTACAAAACATGCTAACCTCTCCCCATTCACCAATAACAGGAGCTTACACAAAAATAGTTACTAACTCGGCCTCTCAACCATTTAACCTCAAATAAAGGCTGACATTTCTGTGCCTAATCACCTAATATGAAAAACATTCTATCTCAAATCCAAAAAATGCTTGAGAAATATGCACCAAATGTAAAACTGTAAGCTTCGACTGTCCAAACACTTAGTAATAGCGTGTGGATATGTTGTCTGGTAAATCACATGAGTGTTGTGGAACTATGGTGTCTGGGTTAAAACAGATGTGGTCTGTTGATTACATGTGTTAGATCACTGAGTGAACAGTTTTATAGTTTATTTATATGTAGTGTTATTTAATTGTTAACTAACACATGAACCACTAGGTTTGCGTAAGGCCAGTGATGTCTATGGTATGTAGGATGACTGCTCAACAGCCACTTGATGCTAAGGCCAGTGGTCTAATGGTATGTAGATGTGACTCAAATCATGCCACTGGCCTTTTTTGAGTTATGGCCAGTGTTGATCTATGTATGTAGATGACTCAACATGCCACTGGCTTTAGTTAAGACAGTGTGTCATATGTATGTAGATGACTACAACATTGCCACTGGCTCTTGAGTAAAGCAGTGTTGTCTATGTAATGTGGATGGACTTCAAACATGTCATGCGACTAAATGACTTGGTCAACACTTGCACACTCTTATTAATTCGTGAAACAGATTTGTGAAGGTAGAATGGAACACATGGAAACCACTGTTGATTACCATGTCCACTTATTGCGCGCCTACCAGACATGTACAAGCCTGGTGCCTCCCCAATTAAAAAGAGCTGCAGTTAGTTTCAGAGTGGTGGCAAGGAATAAGTTTATCCTAAAATATTTATTAAACAAAACATGTGTATTTGGACAATAGTCACTCACTAGAAACGTGTAAAGACCTCAAAAATAGAAATCTAAATGTATCAAATCAAGTGAAATTGGCAAGTTGAGAGTGGAACTAAACTGCTTGGAAAGTTAGTAACACATGGCATTGTAAAACGTCATGGTCCAAAACATATTGGATCACAACAGTAGCTAAAGGATGGGGAGAAGTCGTGTCCATAATGAAAGCACTTGCTCTTGCCTTGCTTACGATCTTCTGGAATCAACAAGGCAAAGGTCCTCGGGTGTGCCCTAGAATTTCTACCTTAACAAATTAACAAGCACTAATCAAACAAGGGCAGGTCCATACAGGCCCTAGTTTCTAATTCTTAACAGCACTATCAAACAAGGCGTCCTACAGGCACCATAGTTTCTACCTTGCTTAACGAGACGACCGGATCAACAAGGCAGGTCCTACGGGCCTAGTTTCTACCTTACAAATTAACACACCATCAAACAAGGCATCGCTGAGCAGGCAACCTAGTTTACTCTACCTATCCTTTTAAACAAGTTATTTCAACAAGCAGGTCCTACAGGCCCTATTTTTCGACCTTCTTATACAACCCTTATCTATCACAAGGCAGGGTCCTACAGGCCCTAGTTTCTACCTTCTTAACAACACTATCAACAACGGCAGGTCCTTACAGGCCCTAGTTTCTACCTTGGTTCTTTAAACAACTCATGCGAAAAGGACAGGTCCATACAGGCCCTAGTTTTCTACCTTCTTAACAACCTATTCAACAAGCAGGTCGCTACAGGCCCTATTTTTACTCTTAACTTATCACGGTCAAACAAGGCAGGTCTACGGCCTAGTCTAGCGCTATCTTAAACAAAAAACACCATCAACAAGGTGACAAGGGTCCTACGAGGCAACCATTAGTTTTCTACCTTTTACTAAATTTAACAACGACCAATCAACAAGGTCAGTCCTACGAGGCCCTTAGTTCCTATATAACCTTTAACTTTTTAAACACCATCAACAAGCAGAGCCTACAGGCTCGTAGTCTCTACCTCTTAACAACACTATTCAACAAGCAGTCCTACAGGCCCTAGTGATCTACAATTCTTAACAACAAACATCAAACAAGGGCAGGGTCCTACAGGCCCTAGTGTTGCTATCGCATCTTGACTACGTCTCAGTGTTGTGCGTCAGTGCTACAAAAAAAAAGGATTCGGAAAGGTGCAAATTTGGTCTCAGAACAGTTTGGTCAAGCACGTTGCCTTGATGTACACAGAGAGCTAACATTAATATATGCATGTCAATCTCTCCTGGCGAAAGTGGAGGAGAGATTGATTCATCACTGCCAGTATTTGTTAAAAGTGTGAACATTCTGAAAATGTTACGAGCTGTCTGTTTTAAAACTTCTTGAGGATTTAGTTTTGCAGAGTTTCACCCTTAGGAAAAGATTGCGTGGTCTCAATTTCAAAATGACTTTCGTGGCTCTTCATCCCCAGAATATGAAGATTATGCATAATTATAGTAGATCAAGATGTTCGGATTAGAAAAAACACTCTGAAGTTGCTAAAAACGTTCATTGGAATAACTGACTAGTTATCTTTGTAAGATATAACAGAACTTAAGTAAATAGCAGTCAGGAAACCCTGAGGGACTAACCTTTTTTTTTGTAAGTCATGGTCTGTGCAATGAAGTTGACTTTCATGGGCAGGCCAGAATTCTAATTTTACTGTATACTACGTCATTCTCTCTGCGTTCTCCTCTGGATGTCTACCAGTGTATTGGAAATAGGTTGAAGTTATTCATTGTAACAATGACAAGAAAAAACTACCAAAAAGTAGTTTTGATTCGTCTTATTGTTTTTGTTTTTTTGTTGATTGTTGCTGCAAGACTTGAATATTGGGAAGTACCGTGGAGTTTGTTGAAATTATAACTGTAAATGAAAACAAGATTTGACAACGTCTTCAAGTGCTTGATCGAATAGATTTAACGTTTACAAATACCATTAAGTTGTATTACAAAAGTACTTGAAATGTTTTGGCATAAATAATTTAGAGGTAATTTTTTTATATATTTTGTCGTGACTTTGCGCAAATTGGACGCTGTTTTCTTCTTGTACAACGCGCCAAATAAATGACAATTTTTGGAATATAATGCGACTGACCATTAAAAATCGAAACAAAAGGTACCATTTTGTGTCTTGTTGTTATATATATTGGGACATATTGGTTTAGTGTCTCCAACAATAGATATTACATCCGTCCTCAAAGGGTAATGCCCCATAATGTTTTATATTTTATATCTGCGTATGCTTGTTTTAATTGTCGTCATAGTAGGCCTCCGCATTGGTGAAATTATAGCTATTCTCTTTTTGATATAGATATTGTGCTATCATAGATAAATTTAGCATCTTATGTTCTTTCCCGAAGCCTTATTGAAATCTGACATGTTGGTGATTCTTATCCCCATCTGATGTGTAGCTTATTCAAATATTTGATCTATCTTATATGTGTAATTTAATAAGTTTTGATTTCTGGTATATAATTTTTAGTGTGAATCCTGGCGGCTCTACATTTTCCAGGGTGATTTGACAGCAGAGGCGGTTCCCGCATATCACCGAGAGGAACAACTAGCTCACAGCTCGGAGCACCAGCTGACTATACCCCACAAGATCCATGCCACTAATGAGGTCTCCTTCACCAGTCCGCAAGGCCAGAATTCCAGACTCCTCGGGCACAACGATTACTACATAGAGCCAAAAATTGAACTCTATTCCACATCAAGATAACTGATGACAAGCAAAAGATTAAAAAATAGTTTAAAAAAATTATTAAAAACACCCTTTGAAACAGCGGAAGGCCTGTGAAGAGATACAAACACCATTTCGTCACAACACAAACACTACACACTAAACATACTCACTATAACACATGGATTTAGTACTGTAGATTGTGGGTAGGGGCCTGAGGCACACAGTTTGTGAAAAAATGCTCTGTTGAAATCTCAGTGGAATGTATTGCAATGTTGTTAAAATTGTTTAACTGGCTTAATTTTTAATGGACCCCAGAAGAGACGCTCTGCTTTAGCAGGAACTAATGGAGGATCCGATTAATAAATACAATACAAATACTTGTTGACCAACTTACAGAATTACTGACCCTCAGGAGTCTCCAGTTTACAGTGGGGATTCCCCAGTCCAGCAGAGAGCAGAATTTCACGTCCTGATCCTTCGGTCATTGTTGACTCAGGATCCAGTTCTCTCAGTGTAGGGTCTGAAGCTGAAGAACTGAGAATTCAACACTTTTAGATGAGTCTGTAGTTTTACAGCCAGTGAGTTCTTGCCAACACAGAAGAAATACAATGACAGACAGATATTATAAAAATGTTAACGGCATGACGCTTTCCTGCTTACACTGTAACCTGCTGCACAAATAATGTGTTGGGGTTTTTACCTCAGAGGCTGAGACCAGAGCGCAGTCCTTCCTCTTGTGACAGAGACAGCCTGATAGCTCTTGGTGACCAACTCATATTAAAAAATCACAACTGCGTATTTTTAGGTCGTGGAAAATGTAGGCAGAGTATATTTTTGTAAAACATATTCGATGATATGATCAGTGTCCTGAAACCTGCCATATCTATACATTAATTAAGTTATTCCTTAGGAATGACAATATGATCAATGTATTGCTTGCTAGATTAGTATAACATGTTTTATAGTACATAATATCTTTGAGTAGATCTGACCCAAGAACCAGTTTAAAAAAGGAGGATCAGTCAAAAAGACGTATCAGCTGAAGGTATAGATTTAGATTGATGAGTATACCAGCCACACGCGATATCTATTTGACAGTCAAGCTAAACATTTTTAAATGTGTCTCTATACTCCGAGACATTTGAGGATTTCAGATCAGAATGTATTCATATGACTGGTGGACAGTATATAATGTCACCTATATTATATTGAGGGTATTTTAATAATATCTGTTTTCACCATTTTGAAAATAAAAAGCACATTATGTATCTAGTCCTCTTCCTATATGAAGGTCAGAAGTTATTCTGATCAATTCACATTATAGATTTTTATATAAAGTAGTCAAAAGTTTTGAGTATTTAGTATTCCACTCCCATTATTCCTGAACGCTCTAATGCACGCATCAAGCCTGTATGGACTCAACACTAGTTGATTTAGCTTTGCACGTATTGTTGTTGAGTTTGGTTTTTGTTACCAATCTTAAAATGAAGTGGATAGACTGGAGTCATTTTCTATTATACCAAATGAGTTAAGACTAACAGGTTTCTAAACACTACTTAATATAATTCCTGATGATGCCATGATAAAAGAAAAAAAATCATGAATTGATCAAATGAAAATGAACCCTAAAATGAGTGAGAGAGTTACAGAGGCTACAACCATATGCAAACACTCTCTACCCAATTAAACTCAGAACAACAAAAGAGACTAACAACAAAAACTACGTAACCTCTCACCTATTATCCCACAATAACAAAGGCACAACTAAAACTGTGTCACTAATCTGGCTCACCATTTACCACAACAGAGACTAACAACAAAACTACTAACCTTCTCACCAAATATTTACCAATTAAGAGCAGAGGCTTTACGACAAAACATAGCTAACCTGGGCGTCACCAAAGTACCAAACAACTATGAGGATACAACAAAACATTGCTTAATTCCTACAATCTCACCTTACAGAGTGGAAGAGGCTTAACAAAACATGCTAAACCTCTCACCATTGACATAAAAATTTAAAGAACTACAACAAAAAATGACGTAACCTTGCTCATCCTTATTACCTCAATAAACAGACCTCACACACAAAACATGCTAATCCTTCTGATTGTCACCATTACCAATTATCAGTAGACTACAACAAAACATTGCTAACCTCTCACCGAGTTACCATAGTATTCATGTATAGGCTACATACAAATATATATGCTAACC